>NW_005871183.1:3416420-3523243 GCF_000147115.1 Myotis lucifugus | reverse complement strand
ATATTTAAAATGTTTGAAAAGAGTAGTCAAATTGGGGTGGATAAGGCAGGGCACCAGTAATCTGATGCTTTCTATGCCTCTATGCATGAATTAAACCTCTTGTCCAGGACTGGAACTTGGCCTGATACATTATCATCTCTTTCTTGAATGATATTTTAAAATTTGTCAATATGTCCTTTCTCCTATGTCTATTGATATGTTTTGCATGACCATATAAATACATGGTATCTTAGAATAAGGATTTGTAGTAAGTCTAAGCTAACATTTGCATGTTATATTTTATGACTAGAATTTGTAAAAAATGACTAGAAAGTGATTAAAGAGCACATGAAATGTATCTCAAGATTTCAAAATATAACTTAAGCTCATCTTTGAATAAGTGTAAAAGGCTGAAATTAGTAATAATTGAATATTTTTTACTGGATAAAAGTCTCACATCATCTAATTGGAAAAAATCCATTGGAATCTAAATCAAATTAAATTAAACTCAATTACATTAAGTCTTAATTACTTATATATTACTGTGAGCAGTATCAAGATGTCAAAAGACACAGATCCTGTTTTCATAGAGATTAAAAGCTAATTGGGGAGATTAGATTTGAAAAAAAAATGAAGAAATTAGATACCAGTGTGGAATATTTTATAAAGGGTATTTATAAGACAAAAAGTAATATAAGATTTCAGATGAGAGAGGGTTAAAGAGGGTTATTCAGGAAGTCTTCTTTGAAGAAGTGGGATTGAAGGATAGAAGATTATAGGGTTGAAGGATAGAAGATTATAGGGAGGCACTGCCAGGTGACAGAATCACATTGGAAATGTAGATTCATTTCTCCAAATATCACATTAATCAAGAATTCAGCCCAGCTTGTGTGGCTCAGTGGTTGAGCATCGATCTATAAACCAGGAGGTCACTGTTCCATTCCCAGTCAGGGCTCATGCCATGCCTGGGTTGTGTGCTTGATCTCCAGTGCAGGCCAAGCAGGAGGCAGCTGATCGATGGTTCTCTCTCTCATCATTGATGTTACTATCTTTCTCTCTCTCTCCCTTCCTCTCTGAAATAAATTTTAAAAATATATTTTTTTAAAAGAATTGAGTATTTGAAAATGCAAATAAAGATTAACACCTTGAAATTATATTAGTCTCATTTTAGAGTCTGGCGTGTTTAGCAATATATTAAAACTTGGCCCAGTGCACGAATTCATGCACCAGTGGGGTCCCTCAGCCTGGCCTACGGGATCGGGCCAAAACCAGCTCTCTGACATTCCCCAAGGGGTCCAGGATTGTAAGAGGGTGCAGGCCAGGCCAAGGGACCCCACCAGTGCATGATCGAGGCTGGTGAGGGACGTGGGAGTTTGGCCAGCCGGGGAGGGACAGTGGGAGGGCATGTCCAGCCTGTCTCACTCAGTCCCAATCAGCCAAACCTCAACAGCAAGCTAACCTACTAGTCAGAGTATCTGCCCCCTGGTGGTCAGTGATTGTCATAGTGAGCAGTTGAGCAGCCTTAGCATATCATTAGTATATTATGCTTTGATTGGTTGAATGAATGACCGGATGATCTGACACTTAGCATATTAGGCTTATATTATATAGTATATACTCATAGCCACCATGCTCGATCTAGGGAAAAATAATTATTGAACAATTCTTCCAGAATTTTTCTTTTTAAAATATTGCATTGGAAAAGTATTAGGAGTATGGGAGAAATTCCATTAACAAATTTCCTGAGATATTTCAAAGGCACTGAATTTTGAGTATCAATGAACCCATATTAAGAAAAAAATATAAAAGTCAAATTTTCAATTGAGATGTGTAAAAGACTTCAAATAATTATATTATACTAGTGGCCCGGTGCACAAAATTCATGCATGGGGGGGGGGGGCTTCCCTCAGCCCAGCCTGCACCCTCTCCAATCAGGGACCCCTTAGGGGATGTCTGACTGCTGGTGTAGGTCCAATTCCACAAGGATTGGGCCTAAACTGGATCTGGGACCACTGGCTCCTAACCGCTCACCTGCCTGCCTTCCTGATCACCCCTAACTGCCTCTGCCTTGGCCCCCAATACCATGGCTTTGTCCGGAAGGAAGTTGGACAACCGGAAGATGGCTGGTCAACCCAGTCTAATTAGCATATTACCCTTTTATTAGTATAGATAGATTATATAGGATAGGATTGCTTAAATGGGGGGGGGGAGCCTTTTTCAGCAGGAGGAGATGTTCTTTGGCATACAAAAACACATAATCTCTATATCTGGACTAATAGCCAGCCATATGCACTATGCTGCCAAACCAGTCATTAAAAAATTGAACCGCTTTCTTACACCTTACACCAAACAGCTGTTGCCCTTAAAATCCCTCCTCAGCCCCTACCTTAGGTTCTGCCTTCACAGTTCATCCGGATTAGGTTCTGATTGGTAGGTTTCTATGCCAGTCAGCGTCTCTGGGCCTATCTCCAGGCCTGATCAGAGAGGTGGGGCTCAGCCCAGCCGGCGTGGCTCAGTGGATTGAGCGTGGACCTATGAACCAGGAGGTCACGGTTCAATTCCCGGTCAGGGCTCAATCCCCAATAGGGGATGTGCAGGAGGCAGCCGATCCATGATTCTTTCTCATCATGGATGTTTCTCACTCTCCCTCTTCCTCTCTGTTCCTCTCTGAAATCAATAAAAAATATATTTTTTTTAAAAAAAGAGAGAGGTGGGGCTCATCAGCAGCCATGCCCAGGCTGCTGGCAAGTGGGCTGAACTGCTGATCTCTCCCTGAGAGGTCAGCAGTACAGCCCGCTCATCAGTCCCCGCCCACCGGAGCCTGCTGCGTGCACAGCCTGGCTTTCAGTTGAGCCTTTGGTCATTTTAGATGTTATGGACCCTGGGTTTTTATATATTCGAATATATATTAATTTATTTTTCTTATACTAAGAGATTTTATACAAAATTTTGAAGTTTTTTTTAGATTTAAAAAAATTGATTTTGAGAGAAAGAGTAAAGAAGAGGGAGAGACAGGGAGAAATATCTCTGTGAGAGAAGAACATTGATCAGCTACCTTCTGCACACCTCCTGCTATAGACTGAGCCCACAGCCCGGACGTGTGTATGCGATGACACCCAACCAACTGAGCCCACTGGCCTGGGACAAAATGTGGAAAGTTTTATATATATTCTTATTACCTATGTGGTATTCATAACACTCCCACTATTTATGGCTCTTCTCCCTCTATCTATCTACTAATCCCAGCAACAAACTTCCCTGTCACCTTCCGTGGCCTCTTTTGTCATTTGAGAGCTAATTAATACTTACAGGCTCATTATTCTGAGCTTTATAGAAAACTATGCCAAAATTACAATTGAAACCTATTTCTAGTTAAGTGAGTAAGAGTTCATGTTTATTTAACCAAAAAATATTTTAAAAACTAGTATTGATAAATATTTACCAGGGGTAGATAAACATTTTATGGAGCCAAAAACTCATGATTTGGGGGACTTCATTTAAGAAAAAAATACACTTAGATTTTTCAAAAAGCCAATTATAAACATAAAATTGAGCAGCAAAAGTACTTCTATTAGTTAACTGTCTGATACTTTTGTATACCTTTCTTGCATATTCTGAAAATTATATAAAATTAATGTTATTAAGACTTAAAATTTTTTTCTAGGTTATATTGACCTATATAGTTGTGTAACCAAGTTATTCTTATATTGTTTGAATGATAACAGAATATGCCACCCCCAAATATGCCTCTTTGGCATAAGTATTATTTTGAGCTGAATGCTTTGAGAAACAGCAGACACAAAAGAAGCTCTATAATAAGCAAGGAGAAGTTATTCTTTTGAAAGGGAAATTTACATTTATAAATGTAATCTTTATTTGTAAGAATGTCTCCATCTCCATTCCAGGAAGAGAAGGATGACTTTAAATCACAAGGGAATCTTATCAATAGAGGAGGCACTAACTTAAATCTGCATAACAAACCTTATCCTTGTTCACTGAGCTTTTCCTGTTAATCTCCCCATAACTGGACTTCCCTCCACACCACACTCCTAGGCCCCCAAATACACCTGTGTTTCTACTATTTTTAGCTGAAGGTAGTATTTAAGCCTGAGTTCAAAGCCGTCTCAGAAAGTTATTCCCTTTTTCATGGGTATCTTCCATGTATATATGAGGTATGCATGTTAATAACTGTGTTTGTTTTTCTCTTATTGATCTGTTTTTTATTATAGGCAGTCTCAGAGACTCAGAAGGATAGAAGAAAATTATTTTTCTTTCCCTACATCTCTAGTCTTTATTTTCCTACAATAATATATTCAAAAATACTATCAAAGGTCATGCTTACCAACCCCTATGAAACATCTCCCTCCTTCCATTTTTACTTCCCATGTTCCAATATTTAGGAGGGCATGGCAGTGTCAAGAGAGGCTGAAGTAAGAAGGCATGCACTTATGTCTTCATTCAGTGGTATCTTCACTCTTAAAATGAATGAATGAATAAATGCATGAATTCCATTTAACATTTTTTTTTACTTCACAAAATATATTTTTTTTATTTTTTATTTTTTATTATTAAATCTTTATTGTTCATATTACATTTGTTCCTCTTTTTTTTCCCCCATAACTCCCCTCCTTCCAGCTCCCACCCCACCCTCCGCCCTCACTCCCCACCCACTGTCCTCATCCATAGGTGCACGATTTTTGTCCAGTCTCTTCCCGCATCTCCCATTCCCCTTTCCCCCCCAAGAATAGTCAGTCCATTCCCTTTCTATGTCCCTGATTCATTATAATCACCAGTTCATTCTGTACATCAGATTATTTATTCACTTGATTCTTAGATTCACTTGTTGATAGATGCATGTTTGTTGTTCACAATTTGTATCTTTACCTTTTTCTTCTTCCTCTTCTTAAAGAATACCGTTCAGCATTTCGTATAATACTGGTTTAATAGTGATGAACTCCTTTAGCTTTTCCTTATCTGTGAAGCTCTTTATCTGACCTTCAATTCTGAATGATAGCTTTGCTGGATAAAGTAATCTTGGTTGTAGGTTCTTGGTATTCATCACTTTGAATATTTCTTGCCATTCCCTTCTGGCCTGCAAAGTTTCTGTTGAGAAGTCAGCTGACAGTCATATGGGTATTCCCTTGTAGGTAACTGAGTTTCTTTCTCTTGCTGCTTTTAAGATTCTCTCTTTGTCTTTTGCTCTTGGCATTTTAATTATGATGTGTCTTGGTGTGGTCCTCTTTGGATTCCTTTTGTTTGGGGTTCTCTGCGCTTCTTGGACCTGTAAGTCCATTTCTTTCACCAGGTGGGGGAAGTTTTCTGCCATTATTTCTTCAAATAGGTTTTCAATATCTTGCTGTCTCTCATCTTCTGGCACCCCTATAATTCTGATATTTGTACGCTTGAAGCTGTCCCAGAGGCTCCTTACACTATCTTCGTATTTTCGGGTTCTTTTTTCATTTTGCTTTTCCGGTTGGGTGTTTTTTGCTTCTTCGTATCTCAAATCTTTGACTTGATTCTTGCGCTCCTCTGGTCTGCTATTGGGTGTCTGTATAATATTCTTTATTTCAGTCCGTGTATGCTTAATTTCTAGTTGGTTCTTTATCATAGCATCGAGGGTCTCATTAGTTTTCGTGAGGCTCTCATCAAGTTTATTGGCAGCTTCTAGCACATTATTGCAAGCCCTCAAAATTGCGTTTTTTAGGTCTATATCCTCCATTTCTGTCATGTTTTTTTGACTCCGCATTTTTTATGCTTTCTTGGTGCATTCCCTTGTGGTCTTTGTGCGCAGTCTTGTTCTAGTTGAGCCTTGATTGTTGTAGTTAATACTAGAGGGATTTGACCACCAGGCCGACTGGCTGTGAGAATCAGCTGTGGGAAAACTTCTGTCCTCTGGAGAGGTGCTAATCTAGCCTTTGCCTGAGGCGATCTGGCAAATGGCTCTGCACAGGGCTTGGGCAGGGCGGGATCAACAGGGCGGGCGGAGGGAGCAGTTATGGCTGCTCTCAGTCCCGTTCCCAGAGGCTCTGCTTCTCAGAACCCCAACGACGGCTGCAAACCTCAGAGAGGAAGCTGCCCCCACGTTTCAACTGATGCCAGACAATCCCGCTTCTCCTGTTTGAGTCTGAGTCCCTAGAGACTCGCCCGGATCTGGAGCTCAGAGTCTGAGACTCCCTCCTGATTGAAAACGACAACCGCGCCCTCAGCCACCAGCCCGCTTTGTGCGCGCACCACCGCACCTTTAAATTTTCCACACTGCGCCTCCTCTGAGCCTCGGTCTGCTGTTGTCTTTTCTTCTAGTTGAAGAGTCTCTCCTCAGCCAGCCTTCCTGTGGTTCTGGGTGATGTCCATTCCATCTTTTAGTTGTATTTTTGAAGTGGTTGTTTGCAGCAGCAATCTCTGGTGTTTACCTATGCCGCCATCTTGGTCTCCTCTCCATTTAACATTTAATGATGGTCATATTCTAAGCCAGTGGTTCTCAACCTTCCTAATGCCATGACCCTTTAATACAGTTCCTCATGTTGTGGTGACCCCCAATTTCATTGTTACAAATTGAACATAATTAAAAAATAGTGATTAATCACAAAAACAATATGTAATTATATATGTGTTTTCCAATGGTCTTAGGCGACCCCTGTGAAAGGGTCATTCGACCCCCAAAGGGGTTGCGACCCACAGGTTGAGAACCGCTGTTAAGCACTTAGGCTGAATTCCCTCAGTATTAAATTGTTCCTTTTTATTATTTCAGATTGTCTTTCTTAATCAAAATAGTCTGTTGCTGAAGAGTCTTAACTGGTTCTTATTATTGATTTGTAGCCCACTTCTTCACCTGGCACAGTGCCTAGAGCATAGCAGGTACTCAATGCTTTTTATACATTGTTTCTTCAGCTGCCCCTAAGAGCCCTTTAAAAGTGCAAAAATCATATATTTTTGTGATTACTTCTTATTCTTACATCACTTTTACTGAACTCATAAATGTAATATTATTTAAGAGATGCAGTTGACAAAAATGACATAATACGTGGCTCCTTCAACTATAGGCAGCCACGTATGATGCTCTTATGTGTGTTTCAGACACAGAAGGGCTGAGATAGAGCACACAGAAATGGGCATTTGTAATTATCAGGTATCTGGTGGTGTGTTGCCACATTCCATCACCACATCACATATATTGCCCATGTT
Source organism: Myotis lucifugus (assembly GCF_000147115.1). NCBI lineage: Eukaryota > Metazoa > Chordata > Mammalia > Chiroptera > Vespertilionidae > Myotis > Myotis lucifugus. The sequence goes on along the minus strand of NW_005871183.1, from coordinate 3,516,082 downwards.
CATTTATGCTTTTCATCCTCTCACATGTTTTGGTAGGCTACATACCCACAAAGCATTCCTTTATTTGACCTTTTGACTTTCTAGTTCAAAATTAAAACAATGTAGAAGAGGCATAACAAAAAATAATTGAATAGGTAAACATAAAATCCCAGGTCCAGGGCATTCTCCAACTTTGATTGTTTTTCCCTTCCGCAATGACAAAAAGAGCATTATAATCAATATGCATAAATATTGGACAAACAGAACTTGTCTAACCTGACTGTGAAATTTAGTCAGCTTTAATGGGGACTCATGACAGTGACACAGCTTCCTTATGTATCACAGACTTAAAATACTGCCAACTGCACTTTTACTGAGTCTGTAAGTCATGTGTTGAGCAGATGAAGGTGAAAGATTCTATCAATTTTATTCTACTTTTCCCTTGCCCTCTACATTGCACATCTTTGAATAGATTTTTCAAATAATTTTACTGAAATGAGGACTCTTAGAGTTCCCTCTGGCAGACCTATAAATCACATACTTTAATAGTGACTTCTATTTTCTGGGCCTTCTCTATTTTTCTATTAGTTTGCACATAAGATTTTGTTGTCTACCTCTCACTTCCATGAAATATAAAATTCTATCCCTAAGCACCGTGTTCTGATTTTCTTCTGGATCAGCTAGTTTAGCGCTTTACTTTTGTCATGAGAGTAACAATAATTTATCTTGTACTTCTATCCACTGCTGCTTCTGAACTTGCAAAATTTTCTCTTTCTCTTACAGACTGCATGCCTACAATACCAATGATCAAAAAACCCTTTCTCTAAGCCTGCTCGCTAACAAAGCAATTGGTAGGCCAAATGATGCAACTTATGATAAATGGTCAAGTGTTTTAGAGTTGTTATCCATATAAAACAAAGAACTCTTCAGATGACCTTGTAGAGAACTCAATACCAGCAAAGGAATAAATAAATTTAATTGCCAAAGTCCACACTTTGGAAAATAAAGGGGCAGAGGAGACTGAACCATAGACATAACACTGCAGACTTCATGTGGTCATTAGATGAGCTTCACTCCTGCAGTTATTCCCTCTCCTATTTTCCACAGCGATTCTTCTGACATGTAGTGCATACCACTGGCAAAGGGAATCTGCAGGAGGCAGTGCAGCAAAAGCAATCATCCTGAATAGTCCACAAATAAGATGAGTGTCTTATAAAAATAATCTAAGTTGGTGGCTGATGCATAGATTTCAGCCCTGAAATGTGGCAGAGACCTATTGGTGTGATTTTTTTTTAAATAATGAGAAAGAAGTTAAAAGCAAATTTGAGCCAATGCATAGCAGAGGAAACACATTTTGTAGGATGATTTATTTGACTCTATTTAAATACATGATAAATTAGAAATCTGAAGGAGTATTATTTGGCAGACTTTCTGGGAAAAGAAAAAGAACTGAGTATTATAAAATAGAGACAAGTTCTTTTCTAAGAATAGCAACTTTCAAACTCAAAACAATTATTTTTTTTAATTTAAAAATACAAGCATAAGATCAAATGGAAAGTTTTAATATCTTAGTAAAACGTGAATTATGCCAAGAAGAGAATGTGGGCTCTTTTTAAACATTTAGCCAAAAAATTTTACATTCAGATGGATTCAGAACAGCATCCTATTACCACCCTATTATTATTTGAATCACTGCTTCATTATTAGAATTGTATCCTGTGGCTAAAATCCACATCCTCTTAGAATTTTAATACGCAAAAAATATTTTAAAATACTTAATTCTTTACCATTCTTACTCCAACCACATTCACTGTCAATCTAGAGGACTCATGTGGTGACACTCTATGTCCCAATTTCAATCTTAGTCACAAAGGGAAACCTTCTAATTCTGTCACCATTTAATGATAGACAGATAATTGTGTACTCATTTGACCTTTTCCATGGTTTCCTGTTTGATTAGCAGGCTATTCCTGTTCCCTTACAATAAAAGGTAGAATGGATTTAGCCAGTCAGAATTCAGAATATTTAAGCAGCTAAAGCCTAACAGACCACTGCTGGCATGTAACACAGACATTAAAATTCTAATGACTCATTTCCCTGTCACAGATGAGAAAAGGAATGGAAAGAGACATAACATGGATTGTTCTTCTGAAACTAATTATAACAGGAATTTGAGATGGTAAAGACTTCATCCATTCATGTAAGTCAGTGTTTCTTTTAGTTTGTTTAGCCCTTGGGTTTTACCAAATTTTAGGTTTTCTGAGCATTTGAATCAGGCTAGCCTAGCGCTCAGTATTAAAATAGATATTTCTAAGATGAAAGAACAGAGTTATGAGAAAGAATGATAAAAGGAAGGTTATAGACAAAGGTATACCCTCCTTATTGGAGGCATAATTTAAGAGAAAACTTTATTTTAAAAAGAAATCATATTCTAAGAAAAAAGAATCATTTGGACTACAAATGTATATCTATACAAGACATTTCCTTTAATTTTTTGTGTTGGCATAATATAATCTCAGATATAAACTATTTTTATCCTACACTATAGGAAATAAGTCAAAATATTCCAATAAACATATTTCTTGAATTTAGGGGAGGTGCTTTGCAAGGTGTAGTGATATCACAGTGACTAAATACAGCATATTTCCTGTCTTCTTGGAGCCTATAATCAAGTTAATAAAAAAGACAGTAACCAAACGATCACACAAAAATATGATATTGCCACTATAACAGCTAATATGGAGGATACCAGAACATGTCACCCCAAAAGATGTTTATTTAGCATTCTTTGAACTAAAGGCCACGGAGGACCAGCAGAGAGAGGAAAGGCTCTAAAAACAAGGCACGAGTTTTCCTTTTGTAAAGGAAATTTCCATTTATAAGAGAAATTCCATCAGTAAACTGTTTCTCCCTCTCCTACATCAGGAAAAGGAGGACTGTACAACTCTTATGAATGAAGAAGGTATTGCACCCACTGACTCAAATCTGCATAATAAATTATACTAACAAAAACCTCATTGCTCTGGCTGGTGTGGCTCAGTTGGTTGGAACATTCTCCAGTCCAGTCCATCAAAAAGTGGTGGGTTCCATTCCCAGTCAGGGCACATACCCAGGTTTCGAATTTGATCTCCTGCCATGGTGCATAGAAGAGGCAATTTATTGATGTTTCTCTCTCACATCGATGTTTCCCTCTCTCTCCCTCTTTCTTTCTCTAAAATCAGTTTTTAAAAAGACATATCCTTGCCCTAACTGGTTTGGCTCAGTGGATAGAGTGTCAGCCTGCGGACTGAAGGGTCCTGGGTTCGATTCCGGTCAAGGGCATGTACCTTGGTTGCAGGCACATCCCCAGTAGGGGGTGTGCAGGAGGCAGCTGATCGATGATTCTCTCTCATCGATGTTTCTAACTCTCTATCCCTCTCCCTTCCTCTCTGTAAAAAATCAATAAAAAAATATTTTTTTTTAAAAAAGAGATATCCTTGAGGGTGACTTTTCCTGGTCACCCTCCTTCCCAAAAGCCTAAGACCCTTTTTCCTTTGTTTTAGCCAAGGCTAGTATTGACGTCTAAGTTCTAAACAACCTTTTTGGTTACATGCACCTGAGTGCTCTCATGTATAGTTTATATGCATGATGCCCTTGTTAATAAACCTCCCCGTTTTTCTCTTAATACTCTGTCTTTGGATAGCCTAATTTACAGAGTCCTGGCTATTGAACCTAAGTCAAGTAGAGGAAAATATTTTCCTACCCTACAAATGTGTCAGTGAGACAGGTTAGTAAGAAGCTAGGAAAATACCTTAGCAAGAGGAATGGGGAAACTGAGACAGCTGAACAAACAGCTGGAGCAATTTGTAGCCAAATAATAAACACAATGTCTTATCTTTCCTCAACAAGGACACTTAGGAGCAAATAGTTTACATATTCTAGACATCCTGGGGCAGCCTCCCCTGGGTCCAGTCCCACTTCAGTGACATTCTTTGAAGGTGAAACTGACTCTATGCGCTCACTTCAGTACATCACCATGTTAAAGAGCGCACCTGGAAAGCTGATGACTATTCTGCTGAGTTCCTCCTCCCCTAGGATTCCCACCTGAAGAAGAAGGATAAAAGCCCTCAAAACAAACGATACCATGCACCCTCCTAGGAGTGTACCCCTACCTTTCTCTGGGGCACATACTTAAAAAAAATCCCTTACCGGTTTGGCTCAGTGAATAGAGCATCGGCCAAGGACTGAAGAAGGGGGCCGGAATGTGATTCCAGTCAAGGGCATGTACCTTGGTTGCAGCTCGATCCCCAATAGGGAAGCGTGAAGGAGGCAGCTGATCAATGTTTCACTCTCATCAATGTTTCTAACTCTCTATCCCTCTCCCTTCCTCTCTGTAAAAATCAGTAAAGTATATATATTTTTTAAAAAAAACAACAAAACTCTGGGGGCCCCCATGGGTCTTGCAACCAGGGGAACAGCAGGCAGCAAAGTCCCTGAACCTGTCTCCAAAGCCCCTTTTCTCTGACTTTTCAGTGAGCCAGAGCAGCCCCGACTAGGCTCTCTCCTGTTGCTTCTTCTATCCTAAGCCCATCCTTGTCTCACTGCCCCCAGCTTTAATGAACGTGCTCTCAGAATTACCTGCCTCGTGCTGTGAAACCTTGCCTGCATGAAGTCAAAAACGCACACACCGCTGGCTGGCCTGAGGCGGACCCGCTCCTGCCTGGTCCCTGTCCAATAACATAGGGAGGCACACAGTGGTTATGAGAACTTATAATGTGTAATGACCAAGGTGGGAAGTCCTGGCAATGGAGTGGCCAAGGAAGTGGTGACTGACAGAAAGGAAGGAGAGGGAGATTTAACTAGTGTAGGGGAGGGAGGACTCCCGGTAGAGGGAACTTTCTCTGAAAAGGGAAGGACAGGAGAGAGCTTGGTAGTTCAAGGAAATGACAGATTGCTGCCGTTGTAAAAGACTGAGAAGGATGTTGCAAGATATGGAGGGGAAAAGGCCAAAAAATAATATGCAAGACTTGGTATCTTATATCCCTTTTTAATTATTTTGGCCTTTTAAAGAAGAACGAAATGGGTGTGTGTGTGCATATATCTGTATAATTAGATTTCTCTTTAAAGTACTTTATTGGGTAGAATGGGTTGGTAGGCAGTAATGCAACTGGAGATAAGAGGTGCCCAATAAGGGAGCTGGAGCCGATGAGAAAGAAGTTAGGGATACAGGTTATTAAGCACTGAAAAGTTCACAACTACTGTCCAAAACTGAAAGGGAATTAAATAGATTTAGAAAAGACATGTCATATCCCAAGAAATTAGAAACACTAATCAGAAAGGATATATGCACCCCTATGTTCATAGCAGCACAATTTACAATAGCTAAAATTTGGGAACAGCCTAAGTGCCCATCAGCAGATGAGTGGATTAAAAAATGGTGGTACATCTACATAATGGAATATACCATGCTGCTGTAAAAAAGAAAGAACTTTTACCATTGGCAACAGCATGGATGGAACTGGAGAGCATTATGCTAAGCGAAATAAGCCAGTCTGAGAAAGATAAGTATCACATATCTCCACTCATTTGTGGAATATAATGAACAAAAATAGATCCAGAGACAGAGAAGCATGGAACGGACCATTAAACTTCAGAGGAAAGGCAGGGGAGGGTGGGAGGAGGGTAAGAGATCAACCAAAGGACTTGTATGCATGCATATAAGCCTAACCAATGGATACAGACAGCAGGGGGGTGAGGGCATGTGCTGGGGGGGCGGGGTGGGAGCATCTGGGGAAAGGTCAATGGGGGAAAAAGGAGACATATGTAATACTTTAAACAATAAAGAATTTAAGTTAAAAAAAAAGAAAAAAAAAGAAAAGACATAGCAGCCTGGCCAGTGTGGCTCAGTAGTTGAGCATTGACACATACACCAGGAGGTCACCGGTTTGATTTACAGTCAGTACACATGCTGGAGTTGTGGGCTGGATCCCCAGTGGGGAGTGTGCAGGAGGCAGCTGATCAATGTTGATGTTTCTCTCTCATCAATGTTTTTCTCTCTTCTCCCCTTCTTCTCCCTCTAAAATCAATAAAAATACATATTAAAAAAAATAAAAGAGATGGCAGTTGTGAAATTTAATATACAGAAGATGCTGATAAAAAATAAACGATACAATAAATAAAAGTGAGAATTATTTCACCATTCATATTATCTCTTTTACTCATCACCACTTTTCCATGGAGTGGAATGTCTTGCTCTTTATTTCACATTCACATATGAGGAAGTTCAACTTGAGAAAAGTAAAGTGTCTGACCCATGGTTACCCAGATAACGAGTAGCACAGATAGATTCTGACTCTAAGTTTGAGGCCTGTTTAATAACTTGTTTCAAATAACTTTTTTTTGATCAATTGGTTGCTTAGTTTTATTTACTATTATCTTTATTTCACATTTTCAAACTTGCTTAGAAAGGCAATATCATTGTGAATAGATACAACAAACACGACATCCTTGCTTGCTACTGATCTTAGCAGCAAATTTTCAGTATTACAACATTCTGATGTTGTCTGTAGAGTTTTTATAAATTCCCTTTGTCAGTTTGAGGCAGTTCCCTTCTATTTATAGTTTATGGGGTTTTTTAATTTCTTTATTGATTAAGGTATTACATATGTGAAATAACTTTGCTGGCTGTTGAGGTAAACCATTAGAATTCTTTTTGACCCAATAAGTAGTCCATTTTTTGAGATTGAATTATTGTCATGATTCTTCTCTCCTCATTATACCAACAAACTTGCCATACACCTCTTCGTGGGTGTGTTTCAGCACCCCTTGATTTTAGGCTTGGTCAAATAACTTCCTTTGACCAAGGGCGAATGAGCAGAACTAACAGTGTAGCAATGCCAAGCCTGGACCTTAGGGGGCCACACATTTCTGTGCTTATTAACTTGCACGTTGGCCAGTGCGGTCAGAGGAAGAGACACACACCTCTGGTTACCTCTCTGACACAAGGAGAATGAAAGACACTGCAGCGGGGCCACCCAGGGCCTCAGTCCTTCACTTAGAAGAGGGATGCCAGTCACCACTGCCATCTAGTCAAGTCCCACCGAGACCAGCCAAGCCCCAGGTGACAAACTGATGCTGAAGAATAAATTAGTGTTCTTTTAATTCACTGAATTTTGTTGTGGTTTTGTACCGAGCATCAACACCATTTCTCAGAATCTTTAATACGCTGGGATTCTGAGGATCCCTCCTTTGGAGGACTGCTTCTTTAAACCAGGATTGGGAAATGCCAAATTAGAGTAAGATCTATCAATCAGATATATTACGTTTTCCCTACGTTTCTCTAAGTTCAATACTCCTTAATTTTTGTGGGCAGCCATGAGTTTAGTAATGTATGGCATATGTTATAGGGTGTTGGATGGGACATTTCCTATCAACTTGAACTTCTTGGCTAAATCTCCAAAGCTGCAGACAGTATGTGCAGTATGTGATATTTTACTCCCACATTCAAAGAAAGCTACAAACACAGGAAACAGAATTTACAGACATGATTAAAATGCTCCTTTAACTATCAACTACCATTACCACTTTCAATCTCTGTTAAAAATGACTGGAAGACTCCTTGAGAAAATTGCTTAAAGAAAATATAAGAGTAGAGAATGGTGTGTCCTCTCTCTTTCCTTGTTCTGTGTCTCTATCAAGTGAGGAGGGGTGCCCAAAAGAATCGTTCATAGAAATGAGTTATCTATAAGGGGAAAGGCTAATATCTTTCTCACTATCTGGATCTTTTGCTTGCTGACCAGCAAATCTCCTAATGACACAGGGCATGAGAGAATTCTTAGGAAAAACTGACACAAGTCCCCAGGATGTGGGGGTTTTTGTGAAGAGAAAGACTGGTATACACTTCTTTCGGGAAAGTCAGAGAATAGGGTGCCAGCCTTGGTAAACTTCATGACAAGGTGAAGGGAGAAGACAGTACAGGAAGCAGGCAGCCCTACAGCATTTTGAGGAGCCAGGAGGCATAAGTTCCCTTGGGCTCTGAGGATGCCATTGTGGGTCAGCAGGCTTGATCTGCACTGTGGACAGAGGAGCAAAATTAAGACAAGAGTGGAAAGAGACCGGTCAAAAAGCAGGACCTGTTGTGTGTGAGCCGACATAAACTCATGGGCGCCTGATGTGACAGAGTATACCAACAACCAGATTACAGCAGCATCCAACCATGAAAACATTTGCTCTAGTTCTTCATTACATTCAAATCCTATTTTGGAAATACATCGAAAGGATTGAGAAAGAGCTGGGTGGAGGGAGGTGGGGGAGACAAGGCTTCATCTCTATGGCAGTTACCAGACCACAGATTTGATGTGAAGAGTAGAGGAAAAGCTTTGAAATTTATTTAAGATCAGATAGACTTTTTTATAGTTGACAGGAACTGTATACAGCTACAGGACCTGCCAGAGATACTGTCATCGGGGAGAAAGGGGAGTCTATATCAGAAGACAGCAAAGGGCAAAGAATAATGAATAAAGCTGTTCAGTTACTGCACTTCATTAAGTTAAACCATTTAAAAAGGTAGCCGTATATATGTATGTATGTATGCATGCATACATATGTGTATGAATTAATATCACCTGTATGATAAAGAATTTGGCCTTTCCCCAAAAGAGGTCTGGCCTTTGCCTTCAGCTTCTATGCAATAATCTGTTTTGTTTACAATGGGGGCTGGTCACACTGGATCTCAGTGCAGAGCTGAACATGCTAGAAAGACCAATCCTGTGCATTGGAATAGAGATTTTTTTGTCACATGTTATCAGTTGACCAGGTTTTATGGGTTAAATGTCTGTGTCCCCCACAAAATACATTTTTAATATATTTTATTGATTTTTTACAGAGAGGAAGGGAGAGGGATAAAGAGTTAGAAACATCGATGAGAGAGAAACATCGATCAGCTGCCTCCTGCACACACCCTACTGGGGATGTGCCCGCAACCAAGGCACATGCCCTTGACCATAATCGAACCTGGGACCCTTCAGTCCTCAGGCCAATGCTCTATCCACTGAGCCAAACCAGTTAGGGCAGCCCCACAAAATACATTTGTTGAAGCCTTAGCTCTTAATGTGATGGCATTTGGAGATGAGGTTTTTGGGGAGGTGATTTGGGTAATACCCCATCTATGGTAGTTTGTTATAGCAGTCCAGGCAGATAATACACCTAATAACTGACCTAAACTACATGGGAATCCCGTCAGGGAAGCCTCAGTGAAAACTGTGGACACTGCCAAGAGAGAACTCGATTAGGAGACAACAGAAGCTTCATGTTCGGGACCCTCATAGACTCCGCACTGTGCACATCTTCCCCTGGCTCATTTTTATCTGTATTTTATTCCTGTAATAATCTGTGACTATGAATATGCAAGCTTTCACCGAGTTCTGTGAGCTTTTCTAGCATATTACTGACATTGAGGGTGGTTTTGACTACCCCTCAAACTTTCAGTTGATAGTCTTGGGCAGACTTAGCAGGCTGGGGGACTATGTCCTCAAACCTCACAGTTTGGTTAACTCTGGTAGCACCTGAGAATTAATGTTTGTTAAGTCTAATTGAATTCATATAAATTAAGTCATGTTGTCCATACAATTTATCTAATTGTTTAATACATTAAAAGGTATATATTTATGATTTGTAAAAGTAATACATACAGACCCAAATTTAAAAACAAATTAATACATGTCATTTTAGGAAATTTTAGGTTATAGAACAGAATATAATTAAGAAAATTAAAATCATCCGTAATCACATCACCCAGATATATGCAGCATGAGTACGTTAACATATTAGTGTATTAACTTATATACTCTTGGTCACCTGAGATAATATTATTATGATCACACTGTTCTGCAGAACGGTTGCAACTACTTTCCAGGCACAGCTACTTTTCTGGCTCAAACAATATCATCATGTCCTAGTCTCTTTCTTTGCTTACTTGCTCTGCTCTTATTTCATCTATATGTACTCTTTATTTTCCACACTGTGACAAGATGGCTGCAGTCACTCCAATTTCAGTATTCTCAGGTTTAAGTTCAGTGGAAAAGCCCCCAGAAAGATCCTAACATCTGAATGGATCCTCTTAGGTCACATGCCCAGCCTTAAACTACAGATTGGCTTGAGCCCAGATCACATGATTCACCATTAGGTTAGGGGTGCAGTCCACAAATAAATGTCAAGGCCTATTGTTATAGAAGAGGGGGAAATCACTGCTGGAGAATTCAAGCAAAAAAAATATGTTTATTAGAGTATAATTATAGACTATTGCTATTTCTCAGTGAGCTATTTTCAAACTTTGCCTTAGGATTTCTGTGTGTGTGTGTGTGTGTGTGTGTGTGTGTGTGTGTTTTCTGTTTTTTTAAGATTTTAAAATTGTAAACTATTTGCCATAATTCTTAAAAATATAAATTATTTCATTTTCCACATACATTCAATTTGACTAACTTTGTGTATATAAATTTTCTAAGAGACATAAATGTCCATTTTTTATAATTCCTTTCAATTGTTTTGTGCTTTTCAAAGTCCTCCCTGTAATGCAATAAAAGATTATTCATTGTTTCATGTGTTGCTTATTGTTTTGTTTTGTTTTTTCATTTTGATTTGCTTTGTGGTATTTGTGAATAGTAATTTCATGATCCTCTGTATAGCATACAAAGAAACACGCATTGGCATGCAGAAAGAGTACTTCATATCTTTCTGAAATTGACCTGCCTAGTTTTCGCTGTTTCAAAATGCAGACAACTGTGTAAACTGTTTATATCCTTTAAGAAAAATTAAAGAATTCTGTCACACTCTAGAAACCCAAGAATCATACTTCCCCCACATTATTTGCAAAGACTAGCAGTGAGCATACAGAGTTTACCAATTTCCATTGCAAGGGGATGAATTCCTAATGACTGTGTTGTGGTCATGTCTGATACAATTTGACAGTATAAGGTCATTCCTCAGAAGGGAGAGAAAATAATCCTTTGGATAAAGATTTTCTCTCATCTCCTAGTTATGAAAGCTTTTACACTGCATTTTTCTTATTTGGATTTACTCATAATTTAACATCTTACAATATTCTGGAATCACACCTGAAACAACTGTGAAAAGAGATGAAGAAAGAAGCAGAGTAGGAAAATGTTGCCTCATTGTCTCTAACAAGACTATCACCTCCATCACCTCTTAAATAGCAGAAGGAAACTGCCAGGAATCTCTCAGCTAAAAGACTCCCAGGGGCTTCACCAAAATGCCGTACTCTCCTAAATAGCTAGACTTTCTGACCAATTTTTAGCCATACATTACTTTTTCTCAACTTGTGGGGCCTGTGAGAATCAGCACCATCTAATTCTATGGGAGGATTTGAGAAACAAATCCAATAAACTGTTAATAATGATTTAATTAAAAGTGTAAACATGCAACAAGGGCCTGATTAAAGAGCCATATCTGAGTACACAATAAACTTCAGTTTATAAACTCTTTCAATACAAGAATTAAGAGTCTTCTTAGAAAAACTGTAAATGGACCCTAAGGTTTGACAGTTAAACTTAAAAACTATCAAGAATCTATATGAGAGGCACCAGGACCTCCTCTATTTCTCTGGTTCACCCCAACATCCACATTCAAGCATCACATACTGTGGCATTTACCTCCTAAATAATTCTTAAACTTTACTCTTTCAAAATCGCCATTTTAGGATGAAGCCACCATCATGACTCAATTGTATTTCTATAATAGGTTCCACACTGCCTCACTCAGTCCATCTCCAATTTTGCCATTTGCCCTTTATTCATTGCAATATGTGTGGAAGGATAATTTTGCTAAACACCAATCTTGAAATAGCACTCTACTTTAGGGGATGCTCTTTACCCTTTATATAAAATCCAAACTTCTTAAATGACTCTCAAGGTTCTCAGGATCTGGCTGAGCTCCCCAGTCTCCTCTCTTCCCATTCTCCTGTCTTACCCAAGGCTTCAGCCATTATGAATTCACTCAGAACTTCACAGATGCCATACTCTCTCTAATTCTCCAAGTCTTTACTATAGGCTCTTCTTTCCTCTTTAAACACTGGACTCTCCCTGCAGCCACCAATCCTGTCCTCACTTGCACTTCTAGTCTAAAGAGAACTGTTATTTTAAGTCTTGCCCTACAGAACATTTTCTCTAAGATCCCTCTTCAGACTCTCCAAATTAGGGTTAGTTGTCTCTCCCATGTGTTCCCATCTATAGTACATTGAATGTCATATTTTCAGGCATACCCTACTGAATTAGAATTACTTATTTTCTTTTAACATGTCACACTTAATTAAAAACATTTTGGCCAGAGATTGTGGCTTTCATGTTCACCAACACAGGTCTGATGTATACTAGGTTTTTAATAATTACACATGTCCTGGCTCAACAGAGAACTCACCATGTGTTTGGCAAATAGAAAGGTTTCATCTTAAACCTCTGTCAGTGAGGCAGCTGATGGTAATGTCCTTCAATTTAGCCAAAGGAAATTTGCTTGAAGTGCCTTGTGAGGGAAGGTTGTAAGAGACATTTAGATGTCAATCAATCAGAGTGTACAATATTAGTTAAAAAAAGACAACAAAGAAAAAATAGATATCTGTGGGTGGAGAAGGGCTCAGAACTGGGATCAAATCATTAGAGTGATGATGAGAGAAAGGAGTTGGGGATCTCATCTGTGGCTGAGGACTCATGGTGAGTGGAATGAACCCAGTTGCGAGGGACAGAGCTGAGATGCATAGTACCAACATGTCAATGATACAGGAAAATGCCAAGAGTGAAAATCAGGAAAGGGATGAAAGAAGATTTAAAACTGTCATGGAATACAGAGGTGTCTTCTTAGGATCATGTGAGGAAAAGAAATTTGGGATGAACCTGGAATCCCAGTGATGCCACTAGGTGAAGCTCAGAGACAAAAACCACTTCTGCCTTTGTCATCCACATTCTTTGAATAACATATCACACAATAGTATGGCTTTGAGGGAAAAAATGATATCTATGTGCATAACTATAACTTGGCTATATTTCACAATAATATAACTGTTAGTTAGCATTTACTTAGAACCAGGCAAGATAAAAAGTACTTTGTATGCATCAACTCATTTGCATTAGGCTGAATAATGGCTGCTAAATTTATCTATATCTTAATCTTCAGAACATGTGACTATTTCCTAGCCTGGCAAAAAAAGGGCGGGGAAAAGAGGGAGTAGAATTTTCAATTCAATTCAATTCAATTCAATTAAGGATCTTGAGATGAAAGATGCAGGTGGCCACTAGAAGCTGAGAAAAACAACAACAACAACAACCAAAAACATAACCACAAAACACACACACACACACACACACACATGCACACGCACACACACACACATACACATACACAGACACACACACACAGATTTTCCCCTCAGAGCCTCCAGAAAGAATCAATCCTGTTGACACCTTGGTTTTATCCTAGTGAAACTTATTTAGGACTTGTGAGTCACCATAAGAGGATACCTCTGTGTAGTTTTATGTCACTAAGTTGATGGTAATTAGTTATTGCAGCAACAGGAAACTGATCCACCACTTAGTTCTCATGATAACAAACTATTATCAGAAGCACAGGAAAGTGATATAAGCTGACAGCATTATCCAATCCAGACAGTTTGATTCTAATCCTTGCCCTTTGCTACTACACTGTATTCCATCGTGGGGAAACTGACTTGCCCAGTATAGACCTATGCTTGATCTAACCAAACGTGGGTTTTTGATTAAACAATGTCATAAGAATTCAAAAACAGAAACTTTTGGAAAACTTTGTTTGGAAATGGTATCAGCTATTTTTAAGCTTCAGTTTTGTTGGGTCCGAGCCCCTCTGCCAGGGACTGGACCTCCTTCAATACCGGGTATTCGACGGAGATGCCATGAGAAGTTGTGGATATACTAGTATAAGGGAGTCTTTATTTTAGGAGCCAGTGGCCATGTAGCCATTGTCACGACAGGAGCTATTAGACAAAGCAGTTGTTCAAAGCAAAGTCCCATACAGTAGCCTTACACCAGCTAGGTAACAATACATCTTTCCTACAAAGTAGCAGTAGCCTCCAACACAGGAGCTGTACAGGAGCCATCCTTAGAGATCAGCCTCACCAAGCAGCTGCCTCCGAGCTGGCTGCCTGCTGGTCAGTAACATTCTTTAATACTAACTTAGACAAAAGAGGCTTCTTGCCAAGAAGTGACCTCAGCCTTTTGGTTACAGAAGGGCACGCTTGCACAGTGTACATGCAATAAGATGGCTGTGTCCTTGCTTCTTGCACCGGGGTATAGCAAAGTAACCTTGAACACCCTGACTAGGATTCCCACGTGCAAAGTGGCCTTGAACATCCAGCACACTCTAGACAGGGCCCTCACACGTTTCCCGCTTGTTCCCTGTAATGAAATAAATACTTCTATCGTATTAAAGATTTTGGAGAACCGTCATAAGACATAGTCATTCATTAGTTCTTGTAATCACATCATCACAGTTACACAAATAATATGCTCTATTGTCATTAACACATGATTCCATTCCTCGGGGTGGGGGTGGGCAGGTGGGAGAATAAAGAAAGTTCCAAATGTGCATAGTTGAGTCTTAGAGACTTGAACTTACAAGTTAGCCAACACGAACTTTAGCGGCAGGTTTGTTTCTTCGAGTATAACCTTAAACAAGCAATATAACCTCTTTTGATTCCCTTATCTGTAACATGAGATAACCCATGCCCTATCACAGATTCTATGAGTCTGTGATTCAATTTGTTACTCAAGCCTGTTAGTGACACTGGATTTTTCCATATAAGATGTTATATTCTGCCCTGTCCATAACATACTGCTTAAAGTGTGTTTCTAAACAGAAACTCATCCCTGTGCCCCATTTATAACTGCTCTGGCCTTTTGGGAGCTGTGATTTAGCAGAGGCATTTTAGGGCCATTATCTATAGAGCCAAAATTTAGTAGAGGTAGTCAGGGAGCATTTATTGACTATGTAATATCTGCTCAATACTTTTGCATATTATCTTTTTAATTCTTAAAATACCCTTCAAAACAAGTATATCCTACTAATTTAATAGATGAAAAATTTGTCATCTGTGAATAATGTCTGTGTTTCCAATTTGGATACCTTTTATTTCTTCTTCTTGTCTAATTGCTATGGCTAGCACTTCCAGTACTATGTCGAACAGGAGTGGTGAAAGTGGGCATCCCTGTCTCGTTCCTGTTCCTAGGTAAAATGGTTTTAGTTTTTGCCCATTAAGTATGATGTTGGCTGTAGGTTTGTCATATAAGGCTTTTATTATGTTGAGGTATTTAGCTAAGATTTGGAAACAGCCTAAGTGCCCATCAGTAGATGAGTGGATTAAAAAACTGTGGTACCTCTACACAATGGAATACTATGCTGCTGTGAAAAAGAAGGAATTCTTACCATTTGCAACAGCATGAATGGAACTGGAGAGCATTATGCTAAGTGAAATAAGCCAGTCAGAGAAAGATAAATATCACATGATCTCACTCATTTGTGGAATATAATGAACAACATAAACTGATGAGCAAAAACAGATCCAGAGACAGAGAAGCATCAATCAGACCGTCAATCCTCAGAGGGAAGGTAGGGGAAGGTGGGGGTAAGGGGTAGAGATCAACCAATGGACTTATATGCATGCATATAAGCCAAACCAATGGACACAGACACCAGGGGTGTGAGGGCATGAGTGGGGGGCAATGGGAGGGTAAGGACACAAATGTAATACCTTAATCAATAAAGAAAAAATAAAAAGGAAAAGGAAAAAAAAGGATAAAATCTAAACTTTCAAACTTAAAAAAATAACCAAGTTGTCAGAGATACTCGGTGATTTAACAAAGATTTTTTAAGTGATAAAATGTCTTGATCCCAAATCCTTGCTTTTCCCATAATTCCATATCATCTATATATATATAAAAGCCTAAGCAACCATTATGACAGGTTGACCAAACAACTGGTTGACCTGTCACTATGACGCGCACTGACGCTCAATGCAGGAGCTGCCTCCTGGTGGTCAGTGCATTCCCACAGCCAACTTCCCATGGACAGCCAACCTCCCGCGGTCTTTCCCCCCGGACTGGGCGAGACAGCCCCAATCAACCCTGATTGCTGGCCAGGCCGAGGGACCCCACCTGTGCACGATTTCGTGCACCAGGCCTCTAGTATCATATATAAAAGTAGTAATGGCTTCTATATATTGAGAACTATAGAAAATTATATTTTCTTCACTATATAGTCACACAAATATATACCCCATTCTACATGTCCTTATAACATAATGGAAAACCTTCCCATCAAAAGGTGAGGTTCATTGTATCTGGGCAGGAACTTAGGGTACTCTAACCAAAAGAGTATGATTTTATGCCTTCTGAGAGTAGATTCCCTAACGGATGCAGCTTCCATTTGGCACTCTCAGGACACATGCTTAAAACCCACCATGCTGGGATGAAGCCTAAACTAGCCTCATTTGCAGAGGCTCATGCGGAGAGGTACTGAGGCCTCCAGGTGGCAGCTGGCATCAATTCTAGATGTATGAGTTGATTTCTTTAGGTAATTCCAGCCTCCAGCTTCGAGTTTCCCAGCTCAAACCAAGGACATTGCAGAGCAGATACAAACAAATCATCTCCACTGTGCTTTGTCTAAATTTTGAGCCCACAGAGCCCATGAATGTGTTTTACATCTTTAAGTTTTGGGAGATGTGTTAGGAAGGTCTAATAACAAATAAGTATTTATCATATACATAGTACCTTAAAACTTTCCCGTTTTACAGAAGTGAAAACAGGCTCAGAAAGATCATAGGATTTGCCTTTAGTGACACAATTAGTACAGATATTGAGATTAAAACGCAGGCTGTTTTGTTTTGTTTCATTTTTCAAAACCCACACTCCATTCACTATACCATCTATCTCCTAAAAATATCGCAATTGGAAGTTGTTAGACTTTATGGATATACTCACCAGTCTACGAAATAAAACACATTTTAATATGATATTACATTTATGATATTTGATAAGTGCAAAACCAATCTATATATGCAATCTGGTATATCAACAAACTGAAGCACATAATATGCTTTTAGGAGACCACATTACTTCCAGCACATTTATATCTTGTACATATTTTATCAGTTTCATTGGCTTTAAGGTGTATTTTTATTTTGTTATTTTACATTGAAATATTGGTTTTATAAACTTTTGAGGGTTTTAGCTTTCACAAGAAATAAAGCAATTAATAATTTAATGTAGCAATACAATCTATAATAGTAAAAGTGTAATATGCAAATCAACCTAATGGCCGAACAGCAAAACAACCACCCGGACGACCACGCTATGACACATACTGGCGCCAGGCCAGCCAAGGCGGTTGTGATGCAATTGGTCAGGGGGCCCCGCCATCACCCCATGATTGCCCCACAGAGGGAGGCCCAGGCCACCAGCCGGAAGGGCAATCAATTGAGGGGGAGGGAGGGGTGGCGGCAGTTGCGGGCAGTGCCAGGCCAAGGCGAGTGTGGTCAGGGGTATGGGGCCGGCTGCCCGCAGCCAGGGGAAACCTGGGTCCCAGCAGCCAGAGGGAAGCCAGTGCCGGCAGCCGGGGGAAGGAAAGCCTATCCTTGCATGAATTTCGTGCATCGGGCCTCTAGTCCTATATAAAAAAACCCTAATATGCAAATCGACCGACCAGTGGAACAAACGGTCACTATGATGCACACTGACTACCAGGGGGCAGACGCTCGATGCAGGAACTGCCCCTTGGTGGTCAGTGTGCTCCCACAGGGGTAGTGCCACTCAGCCAGAAGCCGGACTCACAGCTGGTGAGCTCAGCAGAGGTGGCGGGAGCCTCTCCCACCTCTGCTGCAGGTGGGTGGTAAGGAGAGAGGGGTCCCGGACTGCGAGAGCCTCAAACTGCAAGAGGGATGTCTGACTGCTGACTTAGCCCCGATCCCCGGGGTTTCTATCTCTTTCTCCCTCTCCCTTCCTCTCTGAAATCAATAAAATATCTTTTTAAAAAAGTTCTTAATCTTTTGTTTAAATTGCAATATTGTTATCATTTTTCTTGTACTTTAAGGGTAGTTTATTATAAACAGCTCTTTCTTTTAAAAATGAAGTCACTAAAACACTAAGCCAACCCCAAAATAATATTTTGTTCTGGTTATTTATTTTAAATAGTTCCTCATAATATGTCTTTTGCATTTCCTCATTGAAGCCTGGCTATTAAAAAAAAAATTAAACCTCTTTGGAAATAGGTCAATAATTTTACTGTGAGATTAAATGTTGATCTTCCTGGCTTTAAATGTGAACAAATATAAATGATGATATACAGACTCTCTAAATCTTTGTTATGCCATATCAATTATAATACATAGGCCTTTTTCTTTAAAAAGAGGAAGGTATTTGCCTTAGAGTAAATCAAGTGTTTTGATTGGTGCAACAGATATTTGAAACTTGTTTGAAGATGTTGTGCCTTTTAGTAGTAATTTAATGAATTCAAGTGCCAGCTAACTTCCTCAGAAATTCTGTCATTGATAGAATCTGGCTAACAATGAATGAAATGGCAGGAGATTTTAATCCAAACATATGTTTCTAATAACACTCTTGTGTATGCAGTGCAGTGTTTTCAATGAGATGAGGTATTCTGGTGACATCATCCTTTAAATTCACTTTAGGTAAACCAGATGGTTGAATGTGTATGCAGTAAGAATACTGTTAAACTGTCCTAGAGAGAATAGTTTAATCATCTTTAAGAATGTCACTAAGACCCAGCATGTGTATTTTTTAATGGATATTTATATTGAAAAAACTGATGTATCAAAATCTGTTTCAGATAATTCTCAATTGAACTAAATGATAGAAGTTGCAGTTAAAAATAAAAGTCTTGAAAACTACAATCTATACTACTAAAAGGGCAAAATGCTAATTAGACCGGACATCCTTCCAGACATCATTCCAGACAAAGCCACAGTGGCGGGGGCCAAGGCAGAGGTGATTAGGGGCGACTAGGCTGGCAGGAGAGAAGAGTTAGGGGCGACCAGGCCAGCAAGCAGAGTGGTTAGGGGCAATCAGGCAGGCAGGCAGGTGAGCAGTTAGGAGCCAGCCGTCTCAGATTGTGAGAGGGATGTCCCACCGCCGGTTTAGGCCCGATCCCACAGAAATCAGACATCCCCCTAGGGGTCCCTGATTGGAGAGGGTGCAGGCCTAGCTGAGGGAACCCCTCCCCCCGCCACCCCATGCACAAATTTTGTGCACTGGGCCTCTAGTTAAGATAGGACATATTACATACTAGATAGTGATTTTTTTGCCATACTACAAAATCAATAGCATTAAAATTTATACCACCCTACAAATACTGTAAATAGTTATATTTGTATGTCTAAAAAGAAAAAGAAAAGAAAGGCTAAAAAGGTTTATAGGTGAAACGAACAGAAAGAGAGAAACCAGGGGAAAACAGAAAAGGAGAAGCAGAACTCCAGTAGTTTCTATGGTGCAATAGTTAGCACTACAGACTCTGAAAAATAAATCTTGTCTCTGTGGCTTTCTTATGCATTCTACATACACAGTGTCATGGGAAGACATTAGCTTCTTATGATGATGTAATAAGTCTAATCGAGGTTGGAGATGGAGGGATCAAAGTAAATTGAATTGATACAATAAAGAAGAAAAGTAAAAATAAATGCTAAATTTGATACTTGAGATTTCTATCAATGCCATTTGGATCGAAAGCAAATCATAATTAATGATTTGCTTTAGATCCTACCCAGTGAGTGTCCTCCCACCCTGAAACTATTGAAACATTAGAAAGTTAAGCAGAAGAAAATATATGAATTCAGAAGAGATTTAGAAAAGAAAGTGCATCCTTTAATTGTTGAATGTAAAAGGGAATTAAGAGTATTTTAATTACACATTCAAAGTTAAAATAAGTTTGAATTCATAGTCCAAACACTGAGCTAAATTTTACTTTTCTGAGGGTATTGCCAATTCCTAGTTAATCTCACATAAAATACAAAGTAATAATTAAAACATTTTAAGTGAACAATCTATCTTCAGACTCTGAAAACTATCCAGAATGTTAGAATGCTATTATTTACCAGTGTATCGGATGTCTTTAATCCCATAGTAATATTAAAGTTTTGTGGTATCTCAACTTGAGGAAAAAAATAGAATAAAGCTCAAATTATCTTCATTATTGAAGGAGAAATAACTTTCCTGATGATAATGCTGGAAGAAGGAGCTGAACAACGTTTTTGGCAACTTTTTTGCTTCCATTTTATCTGCACTGGAGGGAGGCATGTATTCCAGTCTATTTGCTTTCTCATTCATAAGGGATAAGGAAAGAGATCTGGTCTGTCCACTCTGGGACTGTGCAATCTCCCATTATTGGGGTGAGATAGTCTAATAGAGAGATGGATTATTTTTTTAAAAAGGAAGGGAGAGGGAGAGATATAAATATCAATGATGAGAGAAAGTCATTGATTTGGCTGCCTCCTGCACACCCCACACTGGGGCTTGAACCCTCAACCCAGGCATGTGCTCCAGACCAGGAATCAAACCAAGACCTCCTGGTTCATTAGATCGACACTCAACCACTGAGCCATGCCTTCTGGGCCAGAGATGGATTATTAATATGCCAATTTACCCTTATATCTGAATTCAGCTTTCCCATTTAGTCATGAGATAAATGAATGTGACTTTTTGCTCATTGTTTCCTCTAAGTCTATCTCTCAGTTGCTTCCAAACTTGAGATAAGAATAAAACTTGACAGAGACATTAAAGGATATTTGCAAAGTTGTTTAAAATTAATTTTTATGAAATCCAGGATTGCCTTTATGTTTATAGAAAAGCATAAATTAACCAAAATACTTCTAACCTGGAAGTTCTGACCTCTAAAATGCTGCATGGATTATCTGTGCAAATGTAATATTGAATTAGGAAATCAGGAAGCTAAACTCTATTTCTGGAAGGAAGCTCTGCAAAAATATATATAAACATCATCAAACAATGTCTTCCATGTTGACTTTTCTCTGCTTACCTGTTTCTGACACAGCATATATTCAGTGGTGTAAGATTACATGAAGTCAACCCAAACAAAGGACCAAGGTGAAAACTACAAATGGAGTTTATAACCAAATATAAGCAATGAATATTATTTTCAAGAAGGACACCGAATAGCAATAACTATCTGACCCAAACTAGCCACAGGCTGACCAAAAAAGAGAGCTTCACCCCCTAACTCCCTGCCCCCAAGAGGTTAGATAGAATAAAATTGTTTCCAAAAGCAACATGGGAAAACTTGCTTCATGAACCTAATGAAATTAAATAAGGATGAACATAAAGTCAGGTTAAATAATGATAATAATTAATACTTACTTATGCTAACTATACAGCAAGACATTAATTTTCTCTTTTAATACTCCCAACCCTAAAATAATTGCAATTATTGTTTCCACTTTTCAGACAGGGAAATGAGGCTTAGGAAGCTGATGTAAGTAGCGCAAGTATATAAAAGTAGAAGAGGTTGAACCTGAATTCAAAACCAAGTCAGTCCAACTCCGTATCGCAAGCTCAAGTTAATATGTATACTACAGTGATAAAAGCAAAAAAAGAAAACCTAGCTAAAAACAATGATATTTGTAAAAATTTAGTTATGGTAGATCACAATCTGGATACAACTAAGTGTAAACCAGAAACATTTATGTAAATTGTTTAGCAAAGTTTTTGGCATGTAATAAGCATTAATAACAATTAACTAATATTTTACTCCATAAGGTATACTTACATGAAAATTAAAGTATGTGATACCTGAGAGTTGGGTATTTTTGTTACCTTAAACATCTTCACCAAGGTTATCTGGATTACTTATTTCCATCTGAATTGTCCAGTGAACTTTTTTCTTGTAATTACTATAATATGCCATAGCAGTAAAATTAGAAATATTACAAACACATTGTCAGTTCCTATATTATTCTATGTTTCATATGTAAAATTGGAACTATTGGCTCAAATTATTAGGATCTGAAACTTAAATTGTTTGATTTTTTTCATATGTGGGAATAAGTTTGTCGTGATCTACACACTCTCAGATTCCCTTTTTACTTACATTACATATATATGTATATATATAATGAAATATATGTCATATATATGGCAGGTAATAGGGATTCTGCCAAGGGTTAACACAGGAAATTAAAGCATTGTATCTAGTTAGGAATAAAATGTACCTTGAAATCAAACCTATATTTTATGCCCCTGGTCCTGATTTTTTGACAGACTGGAACTACGTTTTAATTTTTAGTGTGTACACACATCACCTGAGGATCTTCTTAAATGTCAATACTCATTTTTAAGGGATCGGGTGGGGCTGAGAGTCTAAATTGCTAACAAGCACCCTGATAGTACCAGTGATGTTGTCCCAATGACCAAACATTGAATAACAAAGAGTTAGAAAATGCAGCCTCTGAACATACACAAGAGACACTTACTAAATTGTCTTCCGGGATCTCTTTTCTGGAAACATTCCTCTCTCTCTCTCTCTCTCCATCAACAATGGCAGCCATCATGATCTCACACTGGATCATCATTCACACTCCTGCAGGTGAGCCCTTAACTCAACCAATCAGTTCCTTCTCAAATATTGAGAACTGAGACCCAGAGAAAGTCAATTTAGCATTTCTCAATTACCTCATCACTTTAAATATATTCCAGAGCAAGTGTTGGTGGTCTTTTTCTACCTAGAGGCAGGGAAGAAAAAACTATTCTGCAAATAAAGGAGAAAAATAAAACACCATATTCGGAGAGAAATAGACATGAGAGGCACCAAGAGAGTAGCTTAATGGATTCTTTAGCGTTTTCCCCTTCAGTTTCTATTCCCATGGCCCAGGTGTATTGCTGCTCTAATAAATTACCTTTTTGCTCAAGCTGAGGGGGTTTCTATTTCATACAACTTAAGGAGTGCTAATTTTATACTTTAAAGTATAATGTACTTTATCTTTGTACATTTAAAAGCACATGAGTTTGGGAATCATAATCACAGCCTCATTTATGAGAAGTGCTAAAAATCTGTGCTAAGCAGGCACAAGTGTATATATAATAACATATATCACACACAGGCACATTATTCTAATGAAATTTCGCATCCAATATATTATTTCAGTACATCTGTTACTTTAGAATTTTGTTCTAAATAAATAAAGATAGCTATCATTAGACTTACAGATGTGCAATGATAGAAAAATCTATTAAGTAACATATGAGTGAATATTATATTTCCATAATATGAGCAAACTGCCTCCAAAAATTTATTCATTTCCCTTTCAGCTACTCGGTAGTTAATTACAATGATGAAAAATCTTATATTAAAGACATATGTTGATTGTTAACAAAAGCACCAGGATGGCATTTTCCTTTAGATAAAGGTATTTTAAATTACTCTGATGCTTACATTATTATGCACAGGATCTATTCATATTTAGTGCTTAAAGGTTTAGCCTGATGAAGCAAAATGTTTGCAAATAAGCAATGCCATAAAAACATCTCCAGTTTTTGGGCTCTAGCCAAATAAACTTCCTGTAAACATTCAGTGATAAAATTCTATAACTGAATAGAATTTAACCTTAAATCTTCAACTGAATCCACACATTTGTAGCAATCAGATCATTTCATTAATACAGGTGTTATAAAACTATCACAGAAACTAGGATCTGAAGAAAATATCAGGCTTCCCACTCCTCAAGTATTTAGACTAACTTCAATGCCAACTCAAAGTACGGTTGTTAATCCTAAAAATAACAATAACACTGTTCATATGCACTTAATGAAAAAATAGAAATAAATGACTATTCGAAGAGGAAGGGAGACACAAATCCAGGCTTTGTAAGGGCCAGTAGTTTATTTAAATTGGGGTCCTCTCTCTAAAAAAATAAAGAATAAAGAATGAAAAATTAGGTATAAAATTTAACATTTATTAGAATGAGAAAAGAAATTATAATAAATTCCAAGTTTTAAAAGAACTGATAAACACCATAAACCAAAATAAGTAAACATACAAAACTTTTTGAGATTTTCTTTTGGACAAATTTATATCACAGTATTTTCTATATTTGTTGGCTGCATACTTTTTTATTGCTCTTCATACAATAACAATTTTTGAAATTTTTTAGTAAACAGAATAGAAATACAATTCCTATTTTTTAAACATGACTGAAATTTTAAAATTGTAAGTATAGAAAGTTTCAGCTTTATGCCTTATTATTCTAATATGCAGATTTTAAAATTATTTTTATCAACATTAAAAACACCTCTCAGAACTTGTTTCATATATGAGCTGTGAGATTTCACAGCATTTAAAATATTATTGTACAAGAAAATAATATTAAAAAATTATGTACTTATTTACCAAATGATTGTTGATAGCCTTATTATGTGGTATATTTTATGATATCTTCATCAATGTTCATATTTTGGGTCATATTAGCAGAAACAAATTTTTATCTGAGCTACTTCATCTGGAACTTAAAGGACAAGATGAATCAAATATACTAATACTAGAGGCCCGGTGCACGAAAATCGTGCACAGGGGTGGGGGTTCCCTCAGTCCAACCTGCACCCTGTCCAATCTGGGAACCCTCAGGGGATATCCTACTGACAGCTTAGGCCCACTCCCTGTGGTTCTCTGCTCTCTGCAGGGCCTGACTGCTCAACGCTGCAGCCATGGGCAAGCAGGTCCTGCTGTCTGCTCTCTGCGGGGCCTGCTTGCAGGCTAACCACTGGTGGGACTGAAAGTACTGGAGGACTCCTGGGGGTGGATCTGGCTGCACCGCCTGCCTGCCACCCCCCCCCTGCCCCCCCGCCGGCGGGGCTGAGGGAACTGGGCACTGCCACCTTGTGGCTATGGGCGTTGCCATCTTTATGACTGAGTGATGGTCAATTTGCATATTCCCTCTTTATTAGATAGGATGTGCTCCCATATGTTGAGATGCAAAGAATATGAAACTGAACACACTGAAGTACTTATTTATATCATGTTTATAGGTTAGAAAACACAGGTAGTCTAACAAATTTTATTGTGTAAGATACTTTAAAAAAGTGTATATTTATAATTGTACATGTGAATTACTGAGTATCATGTGAATTACTGAGTAACATGTGAATTACTGATTCAGTGAATTACCTGACAGGAGAGGGCTTCTGTTTTTACTATGCATCAAGAAGAACCAAATCCTCTGTTTGTAATTTCAAATCTCTTTGATTGGAAGA
Source organism: Myotis lucifugus (assembly GCF_000147115.1). Lineage (NCBI taxonomy): Eukaryota > Metazoa > Chordata > Mammalia > Chiroptera > Vespertilionidae > Myotis > Myotis lucifugus. Next base: position 3,490,823 of record NW_005871183.1, on the reverse strand, counting down.
AGTTTTCCCAGATAAATTGCTTCACTCATAATTTTAAAGACTTAGTTCTCCTCCATTTCACACACACTTTTGGTGCCAGGTACTGTGTGACAAGTTCATATGGCAGTTCAGCTTCAGGGCCAAAAGTTCTGTGTCATGACGCAAGGTGAGTCAGCACGATGCACAGTCCCAGGATTCCTGGAAGGCATTCCTACATGGCAAACAAGAATTAAGTATCCAGAAAATGGAGTCTATAAGTCACATTAACATATCCTTCAACACCTAAAATAGTTATCACATTAGCTGAGTCCCGAAATTCCCATGGCCACTGCATTGCCATTCATCAGAAGGGGATGTATGGCAGAGGAAAAGCTGAGTAGAAAAAGTAGCAATCATAAACAATTACAGTCAAGATATCTTAGACTGCAAATTTAATCAAACGTATAACCAATGAATGCATCACTAGGACCTTTCCAAGGGCCTTACTACTTGTAAAATAAACATCTAGAATTGGAAAATAGAGAAGGTGAAAGTAAAACAATTCTTAAAAAGTTAAAACCAGCCAACTTTTTTAAAAAATATATATATTTCTTTATTGATTTCAGAGAGAAGGGAGAGGATAGAGAGAGATAGAAACATCAATGATGAGAGAGAATCATTGATCGGCTGCCTCCTGCACAACCTCTCCCCCCTGGGGATCGAGCCCACAACCCAGGCATGTGCCCTTGGCCTGGGACCCCTCAGTCCGCAGGCTGATGCTCTATTCACTGAGCCAAGCCGGCTAGGGCAACCAGCCAACTTTTTAATCAAACAGAGTTGGCATAGCTGTATACATACTAGACAAATAGACTTCAAATAAAAAAAGTACAGGGAAAGGTAGTTATTCATGATAAAAGGTAAAACTCCCCAGAAAGGTATAAACATTTTAATTTTAATGAATTTTTATATTTAGGTAATAAAATCTTAAAATGTGATAGGGAAAAATAAACTTCTGAGATATAATTTTCATCTATACTAATAAAAGGGTAATATGCTAATTAGACCGGATGTCTTCCGGACAAAGCCACAGTGCGGGGCTGAGGCAGAGGCAGTTAGGGGTAATCAAGCCAGCAGGGGAGAGCAGTTAGGGGGATCAGGCTGGCAGGGTTAAGCAGTTAGGGGCGATCAGGCAGGCAGGGGAGCAGTTAGGGACATCAGGCAGGCAGGCAGAGGGATTAGGGGCGATCAGGCAAGCAGGAAGGTGAGCATTTAGGAGCCAGTGGTCCCAGATTGCAAGAGGGATGTCCAACTTCTGGTTTAGGCCCAAAACTGGCAGTTGGACATTTTCCGAGGGGTCCCAGATTGGAGAGGGTGCAGGCAGGCTGAGGGACCACCCCCCTTGCACGAATTTTGTGCACCGAGCCTCTAGTATAACATAAAAATCACCTGTCTAAACTATACAATCTAGTGGTTTTTAATGTTCATAGAACTGTGCAAACATAGCCACTATCTAATTTCAAATATTTTAAATGTGATCCCATTTAAATACCATTCAAAAATAGGCAAAACAACATTATGCTTTGTAGGGATGCACAAACAAGTGATGAAGCTGTAAAGAAGAGACAAGAGTTGAAAGAAAGAGATAAAGCAAGAAAGAACATAGAATAGGTATATGAGTTACTGTCATGCTTCTAATTCTTAACTTAAGTATTGGTTAAATGTGTATTTGCTTTATAATTATTCCTTAAACTATACATTTTAAGAATACTTCTGTAACTGTGATATATTTTTAAATGTGTAAAAGTAATAATGTGTAGGATTGCATTGTCAGGAAAAGCCTCTTGAAAGGGAGGGCATGTGCAATCACTGGTTGAACAAGTGAGGGAATCGCAGTGACATACAACCGATTTTCACCAGATACTCATTTAATGAAGTGACTTGAATGACTAATTAGAAAATGGACTGGTTTCAGCACCATGAAGTTTATTTGGTAGGCGAAGGAACCTGAGTATTATGTTTAATTGTTTAGTTTTATTAATTACATTTGTTTCCCATAAAATATTACAGAGTTCTTCATCTTGCCACTCTTTGAATGCAAAAATATTTCATAACATATCTATGTTGTCTCAGGTTTTATTCCTTCTCAGAGTATAAAAGTGGGTTACCTAGTAGATGCTGGATATATATTGGAATGAATACCACATTTGCACAGAAACCTGTGTTACATAATGACTTTCTGTCATCTAATCTCTTTTATCCATAGTTAGGCTAGATACACAGGCTCATCCAAGACAATTTGAAAATATTTTATTTTAATTAAGACTGGTCTCCTTAATGAAGAATGTGTCCTTCGTACTTCAGAGTCACCTCCTGTCAAAAACTTGCCATTCAACTCAGAATAAGGACATGTGATGTGTCTTCTTCCTAAAGGTAGTACTCATGTGCCCTGGCATGAGCACCACAAATCAATTCTATTAAAAGTAATGAAGTAGGAATGTCAGTACAATTATCTGCAAACAGTTTGTGTCTGCTAAGGCGTTTTCACAGGTCAGGGTACTAACTGCTACAGACTAATACAATTTCTGTGCAGCCGTTGCATGGTGTCTGTGTGGACTTTAACTCACAGCTGGCATTTTTTCCCAAACAGAACCCCAAAAGTTCTACCGCAAAGATGATTTGGGTCTGAAAATTACTTACTAGCAATGAAGTAGACAGTGTCCAATCTGCAATATTCAGAGAGACTTAAAAAACATTAACTTTGTTTACAATGCGGCTGAGGCAATCATGGAATTGGAGATAGGCTGTCAGTTTTTACTAAACACTATGGTGTCGGGTGAATTTCCCGCCAAAATATAAGATGGCGCGGGCAATTATTTAGGTTTCCCGCGCAAAATCAGAGTTAGTTTAAACACGTAATAATATTCACAAAACTCAAAACTAAAGACGTCCGGACACAAGAAGTATTTCTCAATAACTATTCTCTTTGCATGGTGAGATATCCAGGGATATCGGTTATAAAATGAGAAAACAATACATTGGTACCCTAACGGTATTGTACTCGACCAGCGCCATAAAGTGTTCTCTACTTACAAGGGATTTTTATGATACCTATTACCCCAATGGGTATGAAACGGTTCGCATACGCAGGTAGGTATCTTTGTGAACGAAAGTTCTACCGCAAAGATGATTTGGGTCTGAAAATTACTTACTAGCAATGAAGTAGACAGTGTCCAATCTGCAATATTCGAACCGAGTTAAGACGGCTCCCGCGGAGTACGCGCAATTCACGCGAGCCGACTTAACTCGTTTCCCGCACTCCAAGTGTAAATGTATGACCTGGAGCAAGTTACTTAGATTCTCTGTGTCCTGGCTTCCTCAAATATAACCAGGGGAAAAGAGTATTAGGTTGTGCCTGTAACCTATGTGAATATTAAATGAGATAAAACTTGTACAGCATTTAGTTCAGGATTGGTCATACAGTAAGTGTTTAATAAATGTAAGCTATAGTCAGTAATAGTAAAAATTGAGAAAATATTGACCAAATTTTATTTCATGCATATAAATGTAATTTTATTGATGTTAAGTTATAAATATGTTTCTCTTCTTCTATGACTCTCTATCATGCAGCTAAGCCAGAATGGCAGAATCAGTGCAGAGAGGAGAGTGGTAGACAGACTACTAAGATGAACTCTAATGACTCCTGCCCCCTGTTACCCATGTCCTGTTTACGATACCCCCCACTTGCTGCAGGGTGAACCATTTCTAATGAATCAAATCCAGCAATGGTGATGGGATGGTACTGCCAAAACTAAATTAAGATCTGACCATTTGCTAGCACACCTTTTCTTGTCTTCTTGCTTGCTTGTTTGCTCTGCTGAAGCAGGCTGCTGTAGAGAAGTGCAAGAGGCAATGAATTGAGGGCAGCTTCTGACCAGCAGAGGTTGAATGACCAAGGCCCTAAATCCTGCCAACAACCTGGTGAGCAGGCTTGGAAGTAGATCCTTACTCAGTTGAACCTTACAATAACCGTGGTCCTGGCTGACACCTTGATTGTAACTTGAAGCAGAACACCCAGCCTAGCTTCACATGGATTCCCGACTTACTGATACTGTGAGATAATAAATATTCTTGGTTTAAGCTGCTGAGTTTCAGAGTAACATTTGATGCAGCTATAAATAACTATTATAAAGAGAAAGAATGTGAAACCTGAGATATGTTTTCTAATATATCAAATAATCTTTAGAGGGGAATTAGGGAACATGAGTTAGGAGTTGTGATGGCAAACCTTTTGAGCTCGGCGTGTCAGCATTTTGAAAAACCCTAACTTAACTCTGGTGCCGTGTCACCTATAGAAATTTTTTGATATTTGAAACCATAGTAAAACAAAGATTTATATTTTTGATATTTATTTTATATATTTAAATGCCATTTAACAAAGGAAAATCAACCAAAAAAATGAGTTCGCGTGTCACCTCTGACACTCGTGTCATAGGTTCGCCATCACTGAGTTAGGACTTTTCTATAAAAACTCCAAATGCAACTGTTTTGTAGAAGATATAATACTTAGTTATTTTTAAAATATAAACATTGCTTCTATTTATTTTTAAGCATTCATCTCCTATAAAATAGATGCAACTAAAAATTATTTTAGATATTGTCTCTGTGCCCAACTGATACATTTATTATATTAAAAATCACTACTTTTGTGGATTTAAAAAGCTTTATCAAGATTTATATATGATTTTCTGAAAGGAAATTGGCAATACAAAAGGATAACAATAGGATATTAAGCAATAAGCTCTTAAGTCCAGAAACAAAGTAATTTATCTTTGTAGCTTTAGCAGTTAGCACAAAATCTGGCACATAGAACACATCACAGATTATTTTCCTGCTGAATGAAAACAATTGGATTTTTATGAAAGAATAACTATGTAAATAGAGGATAAATTTTGGAGCTAAGCAGATTTTATTTCAAATGCTGCCTCTGCCCACCCCAGCTATGTGACCTCAGGCATGCCACTTATTTCCTAAGAAAGTCAAAATTATAGCTAAATTTCTGATAGAAAAAATAAAATAAATGTGTTGAGAGGGACATAGTTTATATAAATTAAAACATATTTTAAAGATAGTCATTTAAAATGGATGTTGGTTAAATTTTGACAGGGGGTAAAAAGAATAGGGAAAATCAAAAGCTGGAGTAGGGTAAGAGAAACAGGACAGCAAAAGGGAAAAAGTGGGGAAGATTGTTTAGCACAGAGGCAAATTGAGGTAGAGAACAATGTTGCTAAAGGAACGATGAAAATAGAATGGCGAACATTAGTCCCAAAATAAAATAAAGACAAAATAAAATGACACTTAAAAGAATGGTAAAATGGTAGCGGTAAAAATACTAGTTAAAAATAAAAATGTAGTAGCTGAAAGGGCAAAATCAGGTGATGGAGAAAAAGAAAAAAGAAAAACAGAAAAAAAATGTTTTCTTAGTTAAAACGAGAAAAAGTAATTTAAAAAAATAAAAATAAAAATGTGCAGTAATGCAGGTGCTTCAGATCTTCTACTCTTCTTATTGGCCCGCCCGGAATTCAGGAGAATGTTGAGTTTCCCTCTGGTACACTGCTCCTCCGTGTTGTAAGCCACAGTCCTGATTTTAAGGCCGGCCGTAAAATCCCCTTATTGCCTTATCTGTATTTACAGAAGAGTCAGTTCGTGGCTCTGCCTCTGGGTGGCAGTGTTTCTGGATTGACCTCCGAGGCTATAAGTTCTCTCCGACCAGGAGCTCTGTATTGTACCTGAACCAGCTCCGCCCAGAGCTGGTTCCCCAGGCACCACTCCCAGCTCTGTTTCCCCGGCTCCCCAAAAACAATCTTCCCCTACAAGCTCCGCTAGTGACCCCAACTGGGCAATCACATCCAATGGGGTCAACAATCAAACTCCCAGAAGTAAGAGGAAGTGTGCAGACAAGAGCCTGGGAAGCTGTTTGAACTCGCAGGGTTCCACCCTCCAGAACTGCGGGAAATGTCTGCGCGTTATGTCTGCGCGCGCTCAAGCCCCTGGCAACAAGTAGCCGGCTATCAGGGAAACTCTGAGGTAGCCCTTTTTGCATCCAGTCCAATTATGGGCTCATTTATAGTGTTACCTTCTGGCAGCAGCCCTGCGGGAGCCCTCCCCACTTGCGGATTACCCTGGCCTCTATGTGCGCGGATTTTGGAGTGCGCAGATTTCCTCCTGTGCCCGCGCGCGCATTCCTCGCTCCAACCTGAACTGCAAACCGCACCTTTGGGGTAAGTCTAACCTTTCTGTGGAGGGATGCAGGTCTCCGCTGGACTCTTGTAGTCGCGCTGCTTGCGAGTCGTTGCCTCCGGGTTGGTAGGCGCCGGGTTAGTATAAAATGGATGTTGGTAAAAGATTAAGCAGACAATGAATCAGAATTAAATGCCCATTAGACAATCCAAGAGCATTTTCATAATTTAAGAGTGATAAACATGGGATTTCAAATCATTGAAGAAAACAGAGAACTTTTGGGTAATAGAATGCTTAAGTAACAGGTTATTTATAAAACACAAAAGATATTGAATAATTATGAAACATGAACTGCTATATTAAAATGTTCTAAATAATCTAATTTGTTAATATATTAAAATAATAAACCAACACAAATAAGACCACCACCCTGTTAAAAAATGTTTTCAAAGTATATAAAGTATTAATTCATAGGAAAAGAAACACATATAATTGCCCCACACATCCATAATAAAAGCTTCTTTCTTAAGTTGCAACCACAAAAGACAATATGAAATAGTGACCTACAACTGTTCACTTGTTCGACCACCAAAAGATTAAAAGTAATGATAATATCTAACATTAGCCTTAGTGTAGAAAAACAAATGTCATAAACTCCATGTGACAGTACAATGACTAAGGTTTTCATGAGGGAAATTTACCACTTTCTGTCAAAATTAAACATTCACACACTCACTGTTAAAAAATTCTGAAAAGATGCTTTCAGTGGCATAATGTTGGATCTTCCAAAACCCCATCATAACAACAGACACAGAAACTAGGGTAGCAAAACCAAAACATCACATCTAGCAACTACAATAAAAATGACAAGGAATCTCCATGCACTGCAAAATACAAGCAGATGGGAATAAACCACCAATAGCTATAAAAGTGCTGTGTACAGCTTCTATCGGAGGGTTAGGAATAAAGCAAATGGGCATCTGGATGAAAGGAGAATCCCCGAATTCCACAGATTTTCACCCGAAAGCACAGCAGCTGAAAGTGAAAGAGTTTTTCTTACATTCCAAATCCTGAGTGCATGAATTCCATGGTAAGTTTTGACAGGATAAAGCAGTCTAATTTCTGTAAATGCCAGGGCTGACCAGCAGTCCCTGAGCGACAGATGAACAGATGACTCTGACAGTTTCACTGTGGGGGAGAGAGCTAAGGGACCGCCTGGCTGAAGAAGCCAGGCAGCCTCAATTGCCTGCCTTGTTAGGCTTTTATTGGGATTTTTATCTTTAGATACAATCAGTAGGGTGAGTATTCTTGGGAGGACACATGTGTTTACATTATCCTCTAGGCAAGACCATCCAGGGATCAAGCAGAAGGATTCTAGTAAACACCAGGGGTCTTTATATGCACAAACTTGTTTGGAAAGATCAAGGAATAATTAGGGGTGCCACCTCGACACTCCCCTAAGACTCCCCTTAGTCAGAATTCCAATAAACAGGGCAGGCGTCCTTCCACACACTTCCCTTTTCTCAGAATGTCCTCCTTACAAACGTTCCAACCAAGTTTCATGTGCTCCTCAACATGTAAACATTCAAAACTACTAGTCAAACCTTCCACCTAGGACAAAGTCCCACAACAGGAAGGAATTGTTGGGAGCAGAATCCAAGTTGAGTGGGACAGGGGCAAAGAAAAGAGAAGGTCCAAGTAAAAATAGAAGAGGACCAGATCAGGAGAGTTCAGAAAGGATGAAATCGTAACAAAAGGGAGCCCTAGAACTATGAAGCTAGAAAAAATATTCTGACCCACCTCTCTCTTCTAAAAGTTCAGAAAAAATGAATTTCACATAGAAATGGGCTACAGGAAATGCCTGGTTTGAAACCCATACAGTTCTTGGAAGTAACAAAAAAATGTAAAGCAAGAAACCTTCTGTAGACATGAAAGGAGGCTTTTAGAAAAGGTGAAAATTATAACCTAAACATTTTAAATGAAGACATAAAAATTTGATAGAAATTATGAAAGAACAATATAGATCAGAATTTTAAAAGTTCAAATAAAGTGAATGAACTTATAAAAAAATTTTAAAAAGAAATTCAGTAATGTAAAACAATTATAAAGTGTATGTGAGCTACTAAAGAGATGATTTCTTCAAAGAAATACAGAGAAAAAATGAAAATTTTTAAATGGGAAGAAAGCAATAAGAAATTTTGAGAGGAAGGACATAAAAATATATAAAAGTTTCAATATATTTATAATAGTAATCCCCAAGGAAATATAACAATAAAATGAAATAGAAATTTGAAGAAAAAAAATCTATAAATGTTAAGGCCCAGTTACTCATGAGGAAAAGAAAATCAGATTTTCATCAGATTTCCAAAGCAGTACTTTATGCCAAAAGAAAAAGGGGTAACATATTTACCACATGTTACATACTCAAGAAAGCAAATGTGAGTTTATAATTTCTTATACCCAAACTGTCTTTCAACTTTTTTTGAACATCTATGAACTCAGCATACACTGTTCCTGTGAATCCTTCTTGAAAATCTATTACAAAATAAGCTTCAGGTAATGAAAATGACTGGAAAGCCCAGCTGGTGTGGCTCCATGGTTCAGCTTCAACCTATGAACTGGGAAGTCATGGTTTGATTCCTGGTCAAGCACATGCCTGGGTGTCAGGCTCAAACCCCAGTAGGGGTCATAGAGGAGGCAGCCTATCAATGATTCTCTCTCATGATGTTTCTATCTCTCCTTCTCCCTTCTAATCTCTGAAATCAATAAAAATATATTTTTTTAAAAAAAGAAAATGCTGGAAATATACCAATGTACATATTGATGTAATTATCAATGTGATTATCATTGGCTACTAAGACCACAAAATGAGAGACAACTAGACATTATTTGATTCCATAGGTGAAGTAAACATCACCTATGAAGAAGTCTTGCCAAACCATTGTAACTGGATCCAACTATTATTATAGAGAAAATTCAAGGAATGGAAGAACCTGATAATAAACATCACAGTGATTCATCAAGCAAAATCCAGATTGTTCTAAATTTCACAGAGCAAACAACATTTTCTTATATGTATAAAAGAAAAAAAAACAAGAAGAAAAAGACTTAAACAAACCTAATCATTCTTGATGTTTGAACTATATCTGGTTACTGATTCTAACAAACTACAAAAGAACTGGCAATTGAAAATACAAACTCTGACCAGATATTTGAGTATTTTAAAAGAATTATTCTTTAATTTTAAGGTGTGAGGATTTTAAAAGACTTATTCTTTATTTTAAAAATGCTTTCACAGTTATATTTAAGTTAAAACAGTAGATATCACTTAGACATTAAAATATATGTGGACAAAATGACATGATTTACTTCACAAAAAAAAAATGTGAATAATAAAAAGAATTTTCCTCAACAGAAAATGGGTAGGAGATGGATGAGGATATAGAGGAGACAACTCTGGCCCATTGTTGCTAATGTTTGAAGGTGGATGGGATTTCATATTTATCTGTCTATTTTAGTATATATTTAAACCATTTCATAACGAGTTAACATGCACTCACTTTGACTTGGCAATTATACTTCCAGGAATTTATCTACAGATACACTTAAGTATAAAAAAATTATGTAAAATATAGTTAACTTAAATTGGAAATTGAACCTGTTTGAAAAATGTACTGTTATAAAAATTATATTAACATCTATGTTTTGCAGGAAGCTGTCCGTGGACTACTTATAATGTAAAAAAGAAATGGTTGTATAACCTAAAATTCTTTTTCATTAGTAACATATTAAATATGTTTATATAAAGATCAAAAATATAATTATATAAAGTGTGTATATAAATGTAAACATAGATATATGGGTGTGTGATAATATATATACAAGCAAAAATATATATTGGCATACCTCTAGAAAGTGTTTAGAAGAATATGCACCAAATTGATATCAGTGGCAAATTTCATGAAATGCTATCTAAAATATTTTCATTATTGCTTATCCATTCATTTGCTCATTCATTCAACAAATATTTAGTTAGCACCTACTACATATTATGTATTATTCCAGGTACTGGTAATACATGAATGAATAACACAGGCATAAATCGCTACCCTCATCTATATAATAAAAGCCTAAGCGACCATTATGGTGGAACCACCAGCATGACAGGTCACTATGATACACACTGACCACCATGGGTCAGACACTCAATGCAAGAGCTTCCCCCTGGTGGTCAGTGCACTCCCACAGGGGGAGCATTGCTCAGCCAGAAGCCAGGCTCATGGCTGGTGAGCACAGCGGTGGTGGTGGGAGCCTCTCTCACCTCCTTGGCAGTGCTAAGGAACAGTGAACCAGCTAAGCATTAGGGAGCAGCAAGCAGGGGGGCAGTAAGGAGTGAGTGGTCCCAGACTGCAAGTGGGCACAGGCCAGACTGAGGGACACCCCCCACCCCTGAGTGCACGAATTTTGTGCACTGGCCTCTAGTGGATATATAACCTGGAGAGACAAATAATATGTCAAATAAATAAATAAAAAATATAGTATATCATGAAAAAAATTAAACAAAGAAAAAAGGAAGACATTCCTGGATTATTAGATAGGTTGGCCAGCAGAAGTCTCACCAAGGAAGTGTGGAAAGCAACCGAGTATTTCCTTGGGAAGGAACACTGCCACAGAGGGCACAGCAATTGCAAAGTCCTCTAGCAGCAGCACACTTCTGTTTTCGAGGACTAGCAAGGAGAACAGTGTGGGTGAGAGGAGAGAATGAGGGGAAGAGTGTTAGAAATGAGTTCAGAGGGAATAGGGTGCCTGATCAAGTCTTAGTAAGGACTTATTTTTTACACTGAAGAGGCCATCAGATGTTTTCTGTTGTTTTTGCAATGCTAGCTTTGGGAATTGTTCTTATGTAGTTATCTTGTTGTGATTTATAAGTAAGGATTGCTTTCATATGAAAATACTTATAAAAAGACATCTGCAGTTGACTTCATTTAATTTGGAAGTCTGACCATTTCCAGAAAAGGAAAACACTAGCTTGGCTGCAATTGACAGTCATCTGCTTAAGAACCTATCAAATCAAACCTTAAGTCATCTTTAAGTACTTATGTGTTTATCTCTGTTAATCTTCATTGTTTTTTTCTTGTAACCACTTGCTAAATCTAGTTTCTTCACTCTCCATTACATCTAATTATACTCTTCTTGCTTGCTCCTCTTAATTCCAAGAAATGGAGGTGCTTGTACGTGGGCAAAAGATGGAGAGTATAGAAATGTCTATCATATGATTTTACCAATAAGATAATTACTTATCATCTACTAGTGGCCCGGTGCACAAATTTGTGTACATTGAAATGAAATTAATTAGAAGAAATATTTGAGTATCACTCTTCAACCTTTCTCTATAATAGAAGGGTCAACCAAATTCATGATCAACAATGACAGATGGAAAACACACACATGTGATTGGCACCAGCGAGAGCTTATATGTATTGCACATACACGAGTCAATTTAGCCTTTTATAGATATAGAATAAACTTGCTTAATTAGACCTGCTTTATGATTTATCTAAACTTTCTCCAGCCCAGTGAAGCACCCCAACTTCTCTTTCAGGTAATTGTCAGCAACACAGCAGTAAATATCAACACGAAGCAGATTGTTATTGTAGATCATGCAGGGAGAACAAAGGGTAAAATATTTAACTGCAACAGTGTTTGACTATATTCTGTGCAGTGAGAAAATCTGAAGTCATTTTCAAGACCCACCATTTCTTTTTTTTCAGTTGGGTCAAGTTTCTAAGCTTTCTAAACTTCCATTTTCCAGCTAATGAAAAGAAAGTAGGATTCCACCAGGTCTCCTATCTACCTACTCCAGGACTTCTGTGAGGATTAAATGATATGAGGCATGGGAAAATGTTTCACAGACATTTAGTTAAGTGTAAAATGTTTGCACCTGGCTATAAAGCAAGTCATGTTCCTGGGCTGAAGAAACTCCAAGGAGGCAAGTCACTAGGGAGAGGAAGCCAGGCATTGCTACATGATGTCATTACCTGGCACCCACAGCCACCATTTCCAGGCTGGGCTGGGCTGTGGGCCACATTTTGCGCCGTGGGGTCTCGGCAGCATCAGCAGCAATTTGGTGGGATGTCACTCTTGGGTGGTGGCAGGGCCTGTGTCCCACCTGGGGAAGCCGAATGTTGCTTTGTGAGCACCAGGTTCGTGGTGTGGTTTTTCTTTAAATAGCCAGTGCACATCATGGAAGCTCCTGCATTGAGCGTCTACCCCCTAGCGGTCAGTGCATGTCATAGCAACAGCTCGAACAGGCACTTAGCATATTAGTCTTTTATATAGATAGATAAGTGGTATATAACTCTAGTCAGTGTGTCATGTGTTACTCGAACTCAGGTCTTACAACAAAATGACATGGCTTTATCAAGAGAAAAGTTACATCACCTATGTGGCCATTGCCTCCTTTATAGGATGGATCCCACAGCATTTGTTAAATAGCTGCCACTTTTTGGCCCTTGCTAAGCCTTATCTAGTGCTGGTTTCTAATTGAGTAGTTAAGTGTTGGTATAGACAGTTTTTATGCTGCATGAGTCAAGAAAGAAAGATTTGTGTTGCTATCAGGTTCTAATTGAAGTACACTTTACTATCTTTTGACTAAGTACTTCATTGCCATTTTCATAATGATTACAACCTTGAGAGGAAGCTCTTCTGAAACTGCAGGCTAGTAATGAGGAATCATGCAGTGTTGGAACTAAATGATAGCTTATATTTCCCCCACAATAATATATAATCCATGAAGAGACTAGAATTTGTAAAAATGGGTCCTTGCTGCAGTTTAACGTTGAAATGTAAAGCCATGTCACTCTTACATTGTGTTTTTTTAAAAGAAACAAACAAACAACGCCACCCCCCCAAAAAAACCAGCATTATGATTACCTCTTCCCACTTTGGTCAAAAAAATAAAAATTATAATTTTAGTTGATACACTGCTCTATCAATTGAGAATTATGTTCAGCTTCATGTGACAGAAATGGCCAAACAACTATGACTAAAACAAGATTGCAATTTATTTTTGCTCAGGTAAATAAAGTCTGAACGTGGACAATTCTGGGTCACACAGAAGTTGCACACTCAGCAGAAACCTCTGCTCCCTCTGTCTCTTGGCTTGACCTTGTCATCTTTAATATATAGATTTCCGTTTCAAAGTTGCTTGATGGTCCAAGATGGATGTTAGAGTTCTAACCATCATACTTATATTCCAACAAGAATAAAGAGGATGGGGAAGAAGGTAAAAGATACCACCCCGCTGAGGCAGCCCCATTTAAGAAAACTTCCCAGAAATGCTAGCAACCAGATTCATGTAAGGACTGAGTGGTTCGCATGAATTGCATAATACTCTGTACTGCTCACAGTACACTCCATTCTCTCTGTAGTTTGCTGAGTAGTGGGGGGAGGGTATGCCAAATAGTAATTTCTGACAATAACTGGGAAGGCTTTTTCTTTTGAAATAATATTGAAATTGGCAGAATTGAATGAAGATAAAACTTGGAACCAAGATAGAGAAGATGGAGTGTATGTAGATGGGCTGTTAAAAATGTAAAACTTGCCGAAACCGGTTTGGCTCAGTGGATAGAGCGTCGGCCTGCGGACTGAGGGGTCCCGGGTTCGATTCCGGTCAAGGGCATGTACCTGGGTTGCGGGCACATCCCCAGTGGGGAGTGTGCAGGAGGCAGCTGATCAATGTTTCTCTCTCATCGATGTTTCTAACTCTCTATCTCTCTCCCTTCCTCTCTGTAAAAAATCAATAAAATATATTTTTAAAAAAATGTAAAACTTGTTTGTATTATTTGTGGAGGCTCAAACTTGTGAAGGTTAAATACTATGAATTTCCAGTTGTTCTGCATTTTTATTCTGAAAAGAAAGCTTGCTTTGCCCATTTCTTATTTAAAAAACTTGTAACCAATAGTGAACTCACAGAAAGAGAAAGTAAAAAAAAATCGCATTCACCATTGCACCAAAAAAAATTAAGATACCTAGGAATAAACTTAACTAAGAAAGTAAAAGACCTGTACTCAGAAAACTATAGGACATTGCAAAAAGAGATAGAGGAAGACATAAATAAATGGAAGAACATACCATGTTCATGGATTGGTAGAATCAACATCATTAAAATGCCCATACTACCCAAAGCAATCTATAGATTCAATGCAATCCCCATTAAAATACCAATGGCATATTTCAAAAATCTAGAACAAACTCTCCAAAAATTCATCTGGAATTAAAAAAAAAAGACCCCAAATAGCCACAACAATACTGAGAAAGAAGAACAAAGTTGGAGGGATCACAATACCAGATATCAAGCTATATTACCAAGCCACGGTTCTCAAAACTGCCTGCTCCTGACACAAGAACAGACATTTGGACCAATGGGACAGAACAGAGAACGCAGAAATCGACCAAAGCCATTAGGCTCAATTAATATTTGACAAAGGAGGCAAGAGCATACAATTGAGTCAAGACAGTCTCTTCAATAAATGGTGCTGGAAAATTTGGTCAGATACAAGAAAAAAATGAAACTAGATCACCAACTTATACCATACACAAAAACAAACTCAAATGGCTAAAGGACTCAAATGTAAGAGGGGAAACCATACAAATCCTACAAGACTCCATAGGCAGCAAAAGAGAAGACATATATCGTAGCAATATCTTTACCGACACAGCTCCTAGGGCAATAGAGACTAAGGAGAAAATAAACAAATGAGACTACACCAAAATAAAAAGCTTCTGCACAGCAAAAGAAACCATCAATAAAACAACAAGAAAGCCCACTGCATGGGAGAACATGTTTGCCAATGCTATTTCAGATAAGGGTTTAATCTCCAAAATGTACAGAGAACTCATACAACTTAACAAAATGAAGATAAATGATCCAATCAAAAAATGGGCAAAGAACCCAAGTAGACACTTTTTGAAAGGGGACATACAGAAGGCCCAGAGACATATGAAAACATGCTCAAAGTCACTAATCATCTGAGAGATGCAAATTAAAACAACAATGAGGTACCATCTCACACCTGTTAGAATGGCTATCATCAACAAATCAACAAACGACAAGTGCTGGCCAGGATGTGGAGAAAAAGGAACCCTCGTGCACTGCTGGTGGGAATGCAGACTGCCGCAGCCACAGTGGAAGACAGTATGGATTTTCCTCAAGAAATTAAAAATGGAACTCCCATTTGACCCAGTAATCCCACTTATAGGACTATATCCCAAGAAACCAGAAACACCAATCAGAAAGGATATATACACCGCTATGTTCATAGCAGCACAATTTACAATAGCTAAGATTTAGAAACAACCTAAGTGCCCATCAGCAGATGAGTGGATTAAAAAACTATGGTACATCTACACAATGGAATACTAAGCCGCTATAAAAAAGAAGGAACTGCCGAAGCCAGTTTGGCTCAGTGGATAGAGTGTCGGCCTGTGGACTGAGGGGTCCCGGGTTCGATTCCGGTCAAGGGCATGCACCTGGGTTGCGGGCACATCCCCAGTGGGAGATGTGCAGGAGGCAGCTGATCGATGTTTCTCTCTCATCGATGTTTCTAACTCTCTATCTCTCTCCCTTCCTCTCTGTAAAAAATCAATAAAATATATTTTTTAAAAAAAGAAGGAACTTTTACCATTTGCAACAGCATGGATGGAATTGGAGAGCATTATGCTAAGCAAATTAAGCCAGTTGGAGAAAGATAAATATCACATGATCTCACTCATATGTGGAATATAATGATCAACATAATTTGATGAACAAAAACAGATCCAGAGACAAATGGCAGAGGAGGTGGGAGGGGGGGGGTTTAGAGAGCAACCAAAGGACTTGTATGCATGCATATTAGCATAACCAATGGACACAGACACTGAGACAGTGGGGGCTTGCTCAGGGTGAGAATGGTGGGGGAAATCAATAGGGGGAAAAGGAGACATATGTAAAACTTTAGACATTAAAAAAAACAACTTGTTGTAAATCCAGTTGACTAATGGGATCTATATGAAGTTAGCTAAGTCTGAATGCCCTTCTCCCACAAAATACTGTATAAGAGAACTGTATAGATACAGTGTGCATGTAGTAGTTAACTCTACCCTCTTTGTAAGCTAATGCAATTGTGAGTCACCCATTTATATCTTAACTTTTAATCATGTCAGTTCTTGAATGGGTATCTCCCTAGCCTGTTGATTTTTTTTTCTAAAGAAAGTGGATGGAAAAATTAATTTAGACATTTGTTTGCAATAAAAAGAATTCATTAATAAAAACAAAACACAACTTTCCAGAAACAATATTACCAATAGTTTCTACCTATAGCTCATTGATCACCTCTAGCTATAATAAAGAATTAGTCATATAGACTTTTAGTTGGGCAAATTGCAACCTTAACACAATATCAGAGTTTTATTAGTAACTAGAGACCCAGTATATGAAAGTCAAGCATAGGGGTGGGGGAGAGATGGTCCCTCAACCCGGCTTGCACCCTCTCACAATCCAGGAACTTTCAGGGGATGTCTGACTGCCGGTTTAGGCCTGATCTGCAGTGGAATCCCACTGCGAATAGGGCCTAAACCAGCAGTCGGACATCCCTCTAGCAATCCGGGACTACTGGCTCCTAACTGCTTGCCTGCCTGCCTGATCACCCCTAACCACTTGCCTGCCTGCCTGATCACCCCTAACCACTCTGCCTGCCTGCCTGATTGCTCCTAACCACTCCCTAGGGGGCGGGGCCAGCCTGGGGGAGAGGCCATGGTGTTCTGGTTTCTGGTCATTCTGGTTGTTTTACTGTTTCAGTCATTGGATTTTTATTATATAGGATAACTTTACTTATACACATTTTATGTATGTCAGGCACATATGGGTACCACAAGTTCTAAGTGATTTTCATAGATTAATTTGTTTTCATATGAGGTAGATAAAATTGTAATTCATGTTTTGCAGATGAAGAAACTGAGGCACTGAGGGTTAAATAACTTACCTACAATCAGAAATTAGGCAAGATTTGAAACGTGAATTTCTATTTCTGGAGTGTGTATCCCTAACTGCCAAACACAGGTTGTCAACCTTTTCTTAAAAAAGGGCAGTTACTAAATATTTTAGACTTGCTAGACAAAAATTCTCTATACAACTATCCAACTCTATCCTTGTAACTCAGAAGCAGCCATAGGTGACACTAAATGTATGGGCATGGCTGTGCTCGAATAACAGCTACAGGCCATGTATTACTTATCCCCAGCAAATATGGATCCTGCCTCGAAGAGGGACAACAGTGGCTGGGTAGGTAATATGCACTTGTTTATTCACTAATGACAGTCAATCCTCTCCACCATCTCACTTTGATAATTGGGCCTGATTAAGATCCTGCTGATCAGGAACTAGGTTTAGAAATCGATGGATCATGGGCATGGTAATGAATCTCTAATGTTCTTGCTAATTTGATTTCCTTCTTTTAAATCCCATCATTTATCCTCTTAATGTAGCAGTTTATGCTATATTTGAGGAGGCTCACATTGACGGTTATTATATCCAAGCTTCTGCGAATCATAGAAATCTTTATAGAAATGCATTTAAATTTGTTTAATCTAGTCTCCTGAGTTAACTTCACACACAGAAAGGCCTCTTTCCCCTCCCCCACATATACAATATCTCAAGGAACATAAGTTTATCAGAACAGTTTGGGAAACACTGACTTAAGTCTCCAGGTAACTTCCTAATGCTTCAGTGCTGTGGAAATGTCATCATGCTAGAGATTATTTTGAAACCCTGATAACTTTTTCTAAACTTTTCAAACAAAAAGTGTAACATAAACATCACCTTACTGGGGAACCTCTAAGCGTACTTTGAGATCAGATCTTTCTTTTCTTTTCTTTTTAATTTCTTTTGAGGAACTACAATGTGGAAAGTTATCAAAGGCTTTTCCTCTAGTCCAGTGGTTCTCAACCTTCTGGCCCTTTACATACAGTTCCTCATGTTGTGACCCAACCATAAAATTATTTTTGTTGCTACTTCATAACTGTAATGTTGCTACTGTTATGAATCGTAATGTAAATATCTGATATGCAGGATGGTCTTAGGTGACCCCTATGAAAGGGTCGTTCGACCGCCAAAGACGTCATGACCAACAGGTTGAGAACCGCTGCATCTAGTACTATGTGTCTCAGTTTTTAACACAGTCAACATTCTCTGGCCTAGATTTTGGCAGAAAAAATAACCTTGGAAGGATCTGTGGGGAGAAAAAAAAAGACCATTACTTATAAGCCACCCTCTACATTCTTCCATTTCCCTGTTACTTTCTTTCCCCAAGCCGGCTTAATGGAGTTTGGGGATCAAGTTAAAGTTCTAAGTGGATCCCTATAAGGTTTATTACAAAGGCGATCAGATAAGAGCAGTCTAATAAAATGCAGGGCAGGTCGTCCATCTTCTCATTTCAAAAAAATATTTATCGAATCCCTAGGATGGGCAATGCACTGTTCTGGGCATGGTGTTAAGTGATTGTGAAAAATCTGGAAATAATTATCTGGCTAAGCTGTTTCTATCTAGCAGTAGTTATGTATTTATTAGTCCACCAGCTGTAATGGTGTACTGTATACTTAATATGTGGTAGTAAATAAATGTCTAATGGGATAATTAAATCTCAATAGGGACATAATTGCTGGATGGCATTCTAAAACTCTGGAGACATCAGAGCTTCAGCTCATTTAATCAAAAAGGTTTTATTATTTGCATAGGCAGCAGCTTGCATTTTCCCTGTAAAGGATGGTCTTTACAGTACCTATTTTCTGTACTAGTCACATCAGGATTTATTTGTAGTACAATGTGCTTAGTTACAATAGTCTTGAGAGTTATAATCCTTTTAAGCACTCCCGTCTCTTGAAACCATTTCCAAACACTTTGGGCATGCAGACTATATAAGTCCCAAGTGTAACTTAATCCTCAATATTCTGGTTTGTTCTTCAAGTTGTTATTCCTCTGAGAAAAGTGAAAGTACTGCGTATGTTGATTTTGTATGTTGTTAGCATTTATGTAGGATGATGAGAAATGGTTGATCATTCTATCACCTTAAAAACATTCAGGTTCTGAAATCATGCTTTAATATAAAGCCTATCTATATTAACCAAAGAATTGGAATATTTTTTAATGAACAAGTTGCACATGTCTGAAATCTAGGCTTTTGCATCTAGCAAACTTTCAATAAAGTATTATTATTCAATTAAAATTTAAACTTGGCAAAAGTTAATCTTAGCTGTAGTTAAATCACAATTAAGCTTTAATTATCCTAATGAAAGATTTGTATCATTTCCTTATGAGGTTCTCACCTGTAACTTGTTTTAAATTAAATCTACTGGATAGAACAAGTAATTCCTTCTGATGTATGTCCAAGTCTCTGCATCTCAGATTTGGAACACTCCAAGCTACTTTTTTTTTGTTTTAAATGAGAGCACTCAAATAATTTTTATTTTTGTCTGGCATTTTTTTTTTATTTCTGGAAATGCTTCAAAGTAAAAAATAAAAAATTAGTGGCACTTCTAGTTTGTTTTTTTCACAGAAATCTCAGTAATCACTTCCACTTAGAATAAACCTGAAGATACCAATAAATATAGCAAGACTCTACAAACACAGGGATCATGGAGTAGAAGAGGCAGAAATGTAATTGTTTTTTGCTTCTAATATTCTTTTGGTAGAGTTGGAAATCTTATGGTATTATTATGTAAAGGGCTGGGCATTCTTCTGTATATTCTTTTTTTTTTAAATCCTCACCCAAAGAGAGATACATTGATTAGTTGTCCCCCTCCCCCCACCAGGGTTGGGGAACTTGCAACTGAGGTACGTGCCCTTGACCAGAATCGAATCTGGGAACCTGGGACCCTTTGGTCCGGAGGCCAATACTCTAATCACTGGGCAAAACCCACCAGGGCAGGGCTGGGTCGTCTTCTTGTCTCAAAGAATGTGGCAGAATAAAAGAATGTGGCAGGCCCCCAGAGTATGTTGCATAAAAATACCTCCTCAACTCTTCATGAACTTGGGGGGAAATGCTAAGGTTCATTTTTTGTTTTGTTGTTAGAATTGTATATGTATGTGTGTGTGTATATATATATATATATTTTTTAAATATATTTTATTGATTTTTTTTACGGAGAGGGATAGAGAGTTAGAAACATTGATGAGAGAGAAACATCGATCAGTTGCCTCCTGCACACCCCCTACTGGGGATGTGCCCGCAACCAAGGTACATGCCCTTGACCAGAATCGAACCTGGGACCCTTCAGTCCATAGGCCGACGCTTTATCCACTGAGCCAAACCAGTCAGGGCAGAATTGCATATATTTTGTTCACTTTTTTTCCTCCCAATAATTATGTGCACATGTAGGCATGTGCATGCATGTGTCTGTGTTGGAAGATAAGATGAGCCATCCATATTCAAATAAAATGCTTGAGTGCAACGATATGCCTTGAGAAAAGTCCCCACAATTTTATCTGAAGACTGTCTCTAACTGGTGGCAGCATCTTTCTTTGAAATGTTTTCTTTTATGTAGATGTATGTATTGTATTGGGGTGTGTCCTTTAGTTCAGAGCCTTCAGGCTTGGTGAGAATAACAGCTTTTCTAGCTATCACTTGCTAATCCTGGCTTAAACCTAATAGCATTTCTACCCTTTTATCAGAAAGACTTTTCATCAAAACCAATTTAATTATCTTTCCAAGGACACATAAGTGTTTAGAGGAAAAAAAGGCCTTTCTTTACTTGCAATTTTCAAACAGAGTGAAATTCAGGACCTTGGTAGGAGAGAAAAATGTGTAGAAGTAAACATTCAATTCTATGTTTCTAATATTTACAACTAAGGCTTAGTAAGGAGATGATAGAATGTAATTGTAACCAATGGAAATGGGCAGTTCTGTAATATAGATTGAATTGTGAGGTTAATACTTGGCTTTTGATTAGCATTACACTGGTGAGACAGAAATGGAACTGAGTAAAGATAAACAAAAAGTGAAGGTCATTTGGATGTGAAGCCTGGTTTAGATATAAAGAGTGAATTTTAAAAGGCTCATGTTTCAGATAGACTGAGCAAACTGACGTAAGAATTGAAAGAACGGATACTAACAAATGCGTGTCCATCCAGCCTTCCCCTCAAGCCAGTTTCTGTTGAGATTTTGCTGCCCTAGTTGGAGATATGACAAGTAAACTAAGGTATGTCAATCCTGGTACTCAATCCCGTCAGCACAACTGGTCCAGGCTAAGGTATAAGAACCAAGCAAGGTGACCTGAATCCTTTCTTGTGATCTTTCTAACCACAGAGATCTTTCATATTCTCATGGAGCTATTTGGTTGCAAGTTCAAAGCTGCTGCCAAACATGACTCTGTCTACAAAAAGGCTTTCCTGTTGCAAGAACAGGGAACAGTTCTTGCGCAGTTGTTATGTGTCAGGCACTGTTCTAAACACTTTAGTAACTCATGATTTTAACTCTATTATCCCAATGACTCTATTTGGTACATGTTATTATTCTCATGCTAAAGAAGAAACTGAGATACAGAGAGGAACTTGCTCAAAATCACAAGGATAGAGGATGGGGGTGGGGTGGGGTGGGCTGGGGAGCAAGCTTTTAACTCGCGCAGTCTAGATTCACAGTCTGGCCACTTACCTGCCATAAAGTACTGCCTCTCGGGAGAACAAAAATTCAGCTAGCACACAGGGAAAAAGAAATAAGTTGCAGAGAAAGTCTTTACTGTGTTATTGTCCAGATTCCCTTAGTCTTGGCCTCATCTTTTTCCTCCATGATTGCGTTGATAAATCCCATTAAAATATTTGATGTTTTTCATTTGTTTAGCTTGTTTGAGTTATGGTTCTGAGAGGGTTAATTTGAAACACAGGCAGATTGGACAGGGGTCCAGTGGAAAACAAACACAGGTGAAACACAGGCAGGGGCAGACACAGCAGTTTGAGCCAGCCTAACCACAGGAACCAACAAGCAGAAATAATAAAATATTTTTGGACACAGAGCAGGAGGCGTGGGAATACAAGGGAGTGCCTGCAGCAACAAGGTGTACGAACGCACAGAAACAGAGAAAGTTCAGGTTTGTTACTGGCCAGAACAATGAGGGAATCAATCAGGTGACGACACAGGTAGGCATAGAGCAGGCTTGTAGCAAATATATACCCTGGAATACAAGGCTTAAGGGGTGGGCAGCCCACTATTGGGCCCTCCTTCCTTGTGAGGGGAATCTGAACATGCTTCTAGTAAATGCCCCACACTTTTGCTTAAATCTTCTGGTCCGCCGAGCTCATTCTTCTGTGTTGCGAGACACAACCCCAGGGGAAAAATCCGTTGGCTCACACTTCCAGTTATCAGCTCTACTATTTAAAACCTAAGAATCTTGAAAAATACTCTAGTAAGAGAGGGGAAATTGGATCATACATGAGACAGACATATATATCTGACAGATATGTATATCAACAACAACATAGTAGAGAATGTGCTGATCAGGAAACACTGATCCAAGAATTAGCCTCAGCAAGAATAAGGTACAATACTGAACAAGCACATGCCCTCTGTAGTCCTTAGTTTATTGTCTGTGAAGTAAAGGGATTGGACTAAATTATTTCAAGGGTTGTTTGAGGTCTGCAATTCTGTGAATTTACACTGTGCAGAGAAAACACAAATGACTTAGGGGTGGAAAAGTCCAGAGATATGGATGAATATGACCTAGAAAAAAAATAAAAATCTGGTTAAGAGCTAAGTGAGGCAAAGGTGGACCTGGGAATATTAACAGAAAGAAGGTAAACCAGGAAAAGGGTTGTCTGAGGAGTAAATCTCAAGATTGAGTGAGACCTTTGGGTGGTGAACACAAACTACAATATACGGATAATGCATTATAGAATTGTACACATGAAACGTATATAATTTTATTAACCAATGTCATCCCCATTAAATTCAATTAGAAAAGAAAAAGACTGAGAAGATCCTGCTGATCTATGGAGCAAAGAAAGATCGAATAAGATATAATTGACCCTGTGGCACACAGAAACAAAGAGGGGGAGTGTAATGCTAAGATTAAATGCAAGAGAAAGACTGAAAATGAAACTGATAGGTAGGAAAGATTTAAAAAGTGTTAAGAGATATCTTATTTCTATGAGATTGGAATGAGGTTAGCCTGGATTTGAGAGAGACTGGTCACGGATGTGGTTAGATGGAGGTGAACATTGGCTAGAGGAGAAGAAAGATGAAGTGTAACTCTGTGAAAAAGTAATAGGAAAGAATATTATTCATGCTTAGCCCAGTAAGTAATATACAGCAATTATGTATACAAAGTGGGATGAATGATGTAAATATTTTTTCTGTTCCCTTGGAAAATATTTTTTACCATGACATAACTGAAGTAGTTATCATTAAAAAAGTAAAGCTCTGGATTCAGCTAAAATATGAGTGTCATCCCTGGCTCAGTGGATAGAGCATCGGCCTGTAGACTCAAGGGTCCCAGGTTTGATTCCGGTCAAGGGCATGTACTTTGGTTGCAGGCACATCCCCAGTAGGGAGTGTGCAGGAGGCAGCTGATCGATGTTTCTGTTTCTAACTCTCTATCCCTCTCCCCTCCTCTCTGTAAAAAATCAATAAAATATATTTTAAAAAATAAAATAATCTGAGTGTCAGATATTAGCATTATAACTTGCATAGCAGAGATGATACATAAATTGCACAGCAGTTGATCATTTCCCCTTGTGGACCTTTACCCTGACCACAGCATACAAAAATAATCCATCATGGAATTCTTTCTTATTTATCTTGGGTGAAGCCTACTGAAGACAGTGCTCCAAACAGACATTACCACTTGACTAGCTGTCACTAGAGTAAAAACAACTTGGCATTCCATCAGTCTATCCATGAAAGTTGTGTTAAGTAATTAGATAACATAGATGTATTATTTCTATGTGTTATTGCTGACCACCGAAAAAGACTAGTAGGTGTGAGAATCCAGGAGAAGTGGTTTTTGTATCTAATAAATTGTTACTGGTTTCTCTCTTCCCTTCCATGGGGTCCTCCATACTATCTCTATTTAGAGCAACTTTTAAGAATCGTCATTAGTCATTTACTAAAACTTAAAGAGTGTGAATCAGATGGTATACAAAGCTAAACTGGGAGTCATATTGAAGAAACTCCATTTATTATTTATTATGCATTTTGGATAATAAAAAAAGATTGTCCTTCATCCATTTACAGCTTCACTCTATGGATTTACAGGCAATTAATTTTAAAAACAGAAGAATTTTGGATAGCTGTGATCCTGTGTTACATACCAATTAGGTATATGGTCTGATAACAGTCAAATGTCCAAGGAAAACTTGAAGAGGTTTTTGTTCCATGTAAATAATTCCTGATATCTGTTTGTGAATTCTGTCTCATGTAAAATGAATCACTGACTTATTACTATGATAATATTCATGGTTCTTGAAAATGGTGATAGAAACCCAGATGATTTGAACAAGAATTTTTGTTCTATGAATTAAATAATGGAAACTACATTTAGGTGATTAGCTAGACTCATCAGAGGATAAGAAATTTTCTATATTGGGCATTCCTATATATCTTTCATATTTTAAAAAAGTTTTATAATATTTTAAGAATATTTAAACATGGTTAATGCAAATGTTTACCCAATAGTTATTAAATAGCTACCTCTGTGATTCTCAGCCCAAACTGCACATTAAATTACCTGTGGCTTTTAAAATTACTTATACTTGGGTGTCATGCCCAGAGATTCTGTTTCAACTGGTATGAAGTGAGGCATGGGCTATTTTTTTTTTTTGGTATTTTTATGAGAGTTTATTTGGGCCAAAGTGATGACACATGCTGGGGAGCTAGATTTCAAATGCTCCTGAGAATGATAGTTTTGCAGCTTCTTTTATGAATTTGAAATTAAGTACAGAATGTAAAGATTACATGGAGTTGGGAGGAAGCAAGGTAGATGTTGGATTACAGGTTAGTTAAGATTATGGGCTCTCTTGAGGTTTTTGCTTATTTCAAAGGCATGTTAACCTAGATATACAGAAACAGTGGCCAGGGCTGGCTTAAGGCAAAGAAAAGGCTTTTACTAAAGAAATGATATCCCTGGGGTGTGACTACCCACTATGATCTGCACAGTTAAGAATTTATGATCAGATTACCCAGTGAGGTTATTTCCATAGAACCCCTTTTTTTCATCCACAGTTCTTTCTTTTGTTCATAAATCAACTCAAATCAGGCAACAAGGACCAATCATTTGGTCGGATAGTGTGGTCTCACAGCGCTAGTAGGGCTCATTCCTAGGAAGTCTCAGTAGGGATAGGGCAATACCGTAACCCTGAGATCTGAGTTAAGGCTGAATTTTTCAAAAAAGGGAAGGATTAAAAAAAAGGGAAGTATTGTCCGCCTGGGTGGCTCAGTTAGCTGAGTGTCACCCTGAACACCAAAAGGTTATGAGTTCAATTTAAACAAGGCATGTGGCCTGCCGGCCGAGAGTTTGACATGCTTGCTGTACGCCAAAAGGTTGTGAGTTCAGTTCCTGGTCAGGGCACATACCTAGGTTGTGGGTTTGATCCCCAGACAGGGTGTGTATGGGGGTAGGGGAAGCTGATCAGTGTTTCTCTTGCACATTGATTTCTCTCTCTGTCTCTCTCTCCCTTCTTCTCTCTGTAAAATCAATAAAAAATATCCTTGGGTGAGAATTACAAGATAATAAATAAATAAGTAAATAAATAAATAAATACATAAAAGGAAGGGAAGGTAAATGCAAGACGATTGGGTCTTAATGGCCTTCATTGTGAAAAACACTCTGGATCATTTCTATCTTTTGACCTACCATGATCTGAGCTTTGCCTTCTGTCTCACTTTTCTGTATTTGGCATTTAGTATAACATTTACATAAACCACAAAAAAAGTATTAACACTTATCTTCAGTAATCATACAGTTGGATAATATAGAAGAACCCAAAGAACAAATACAATGATTATTATGACTAATATCATTAGCAGGTAAAGATAATCAAACAATTGGTTTCTGAGTTCAACATCGTTCTGTAGGTGTGCAGGCCTTGGGATGTCTTGGGATAGCTGTCTACCTCTGATATCGGTGACTTCTCCTCCTCAGTGAGTCTCTGATGTCCATAGACAGGGGTAGATGTCCATCTGTAGTTAGACGCCTGATAAGGGCCTTTCCAATGAGGTTGCAAAGTGTCTTTTATTTGATGTCATTTCCAATAAACAAAATCTCCAGGTGACATTTAAGGTCTTTGTCTTCTGGGATCTCACTGTAAAAGGAAGCAGTTACCAACTTGGCATTTTCTTGAAGTGACTCTATCAAACAAACCTTGGCAATAGTGTAAGATGTTTCCTTTCAATCATGTCAGCTCATAAATTCCTTCACCAAATTTCAGCTTAAATGTACTGTGATGTATAAAAGAAGGCAAAAAACAAAAGAAGGAGAGGGTTGTCAGGGAGCAGGGGAGAACCAAGTGGCAGACTTGGATTTCAGATAGACAGATTTTTTTTAACCTATACAATATACACTAGAAACTTTCATCACTTATTTTATAATGTTTCCCATGTAATTTAAAGTCTTTTGAGGGTGTTCCAGGGATACTTTTGAAAGACCACAAAAATATTCCTAAATATGAAATTTTAACCTTTAAAACCTCAATCTCAATATCTAACAAAAACTAAGAAGTAATCAATTAGCCTTTTGGGAAGATATATGAAGAAATCTTATAACCTCTAGAAACATATTTTATAGACATCAAAGTCAATTATTAAGATGGGATGATTTTTGTAAAACCCAAACAAAATAAAGTCATGTATGTTTTACTTAAACCAATAAACTTAAGCTAGCTTTTATTTACTGAAGATTCATCCTAGACCACATGAAATTGAAAAGTATTTGAATTAGTTTCTAATGCCATTTTTTTTCATTGATTTTTATAGAGAGAAAAGAAGGTAGAGGGAAAGAGAGTAAGATAGAGATAGAGAGACACTGATTTGTTGTTCTACTTATTTATGTATTCATTGGTTGCTTCTTGTATGTGCCCTGACCAGAGATTGAACCCACAACTATGGCATATTGGGATGAGGCTCTAACTAACTGAGCTTCCAGGCCAGGGCTAAATTAGTTTCTATATTTCTGAGAATTTAAAAATACCCACTCCTTACAAGATATTGCCTTTAAATTAATTTTAACAATACCATCTGGAGGTAGAAAATTATCTCACACTTACAACATACACATATATGATACCATTGTAATTAACCAAGTTATGAATTAACTAGAGGCCCAGTACATGAAATTCATGCATGGAGGGGGGGTGTCCCTCAGCCCAGCCTGCACCCTCTCCAATCAGGGACCCTTTGGGGAATGTCTGACAGCAGTCCCTCTCACAATCTGGGCCAGCTGGCTCCTAACTGCTCGCCAGCCTGCCTGCCTGATTGTCCCTAACCACCTCTGCCTGCTGGCCTGATCGTCCCCTAACTGCTTGCTCCCCTGCACTGGCCTGATCTCACCCCTAACTGCTTGCTCCTCTGATGGCCTGATTACCCCTAACCGCCTCTGCCTCCGCCCCCGCCACCGTGGCTTTGTCCAGAAGGAAGTAGGATGTCTGGAAGATGTCTGGTTGGCCCAGTCTAATTAGCATGTTACCCTTTTATTAGTACAGTTTAACAGGAAAAAAGCAAAGGGAAGGCCAGACAATCTAGGCATGCCATTTATACAGCTTTGCCAGAATGCTGCAGTTTCACTATCTCCAGGTCTGTTTCCCACAGATCCTGGGGAAAGGGACCAGACAAAGAAAGAGTAGACTCATGCCCAATGAGGAAAAGTGACTCCCTGGGAACAGGGCATTGGCCAGAATAGGTATGGCCATTGCAAGAGCAGGAAATGTGGGATGGCTCCTGTACAAAGGGATTTCTCTCATTTTTGGTCCTTTTGCTCCATTGGGACTCTTGTTGCCGGGATGTGCTCTTACACTCTGCACTCACCCACAGGGCCCACAGCCATGTGGACCCTGAACACAATGTATTGAGGGACTAAAATTAGCCTGATTCAGTGCCAGACTCAACTCCACCATGGAATGCAACCTTTTGGCTTTACTTTAAGTTTTGCTGAACTCCCAGCTACACCTTTTTCAGGACTGGTTTAAGGGAAATGGGACTTCGCAAACCGAGGGATATAACTCTATGCAAATAAAAATCACTCATTCTCCCATATGTCTTAGAAAATCTTTTTCTCAAGATATCATTAGAACCTCACTCCCATTAGCAATGGAGAAATTTCACCTGTGCAATTCTCTGAGAACATATAGACATACACAGAGAGACACAAACAGGGAACATTGTAGCCAAGTTCTGTTTTGGAGGCATTTTACAATTTATATCCGTCCTTAACAAGTCAAGTTCCAAATGACCTTCCCAGTTTTAAAATAAGGACAGCCATTTTTAACACCTCAAGGAACGGGGTTAACACCTAACCAACATCATAGGTAGATTCATTTAACTAAATACTTTCTCTTTTTTAAATCATAAACATTATACTAGTAAATGTGAGACAGTTGCTAATGGTGTTTTCCCCCATTAATTCTGCCTGATTTTATAGTCAGCTTGTTCTAACTGTGCACAGGATCAGCTGTGTTACCCATCTTCGTCACTATTTGGCGTCTGAATCAGCTGTCATCACCCCATTGGCTATTCAGGATGGGAAAGCCAGTGTTCTTTTCTCTGACAGAGCTAAAGAGAGTTCAGTCTCTCATTTAACCAGCAAAAATTTTGCTCAGAGTCTCAGTAAGCAATCCAATTAAAAGTTTAAATTAAAAACAGCATTTTTTTTTACTTTTGCCCTCTGGGTTATCTCTGCTCTTAGCCACTTTGACAATTTTCTAAGAACAGCTCAAAGTAAAGGCCTGCTATTTAAAGCAAGGAGGCCCAGAATTCTGAGAAAAACTCACCCAACTTCACCTGATGCAAAGCGTGGAGCCGGTGGGACATAGTGTGCCCTGACTTGTACCTAGCACCGGTCTGGTCTGCAAGGCGGTCCTGGATGGGCTTCTTCAGGACCCTGCTGACCACACCAAGTAAGTGTCCATGTAAAAATGTCCAAACCTATAGAGAATTTTTATGAGTTTATTTGAGCCAAACTGACATATGTGGGGAAATAAGATCTCAAATGAGATTATATACACACACACACACACACACACACACACACACACACAAACACTGAGTGGCCAGATTATTATGACCACCTGACGTTTGTAGGCAAATTAGCTATAATTTTGCGCTGAAGTTGCTAGAGGGCCAGATCATTATAAACGTCTGAATAGCAACAACATACCTGTTGTATAAGGATAAATATTAAGAAATTGCATACAAAATGACTAAGAAACTTGCAGTTATTATACATGCTCTGATAATGAAATTAACCAGTCATATATAACAGAGTGGAACTTTTACTAGAATTTGATTTAGAGGTATATTATTATTCTCTAACCATTATGTGTACAGGGGTGGGGTAGGGGGGCTTTAATATAAACAAGGCGATACATATACACAGAGTCTATTCAGTACTAATACAGAATTTGTTTAAGAATTTTCTGAATGAGAATTTCATGTATGTCAAATACAGTATATATCATGTACAAAATAGACATGGTATTTAATTTAGATTTGAGAAACCTTATTCTTAGAAAAATAATTTGTTCCAGCACCCCTCTATCTCTTTCTTTCTCAAATGCCTAGTAAAACGGACATTAAACTTTGAGCTCCTTAAAAGCAGGCTCCATGTTTTTGCAATATTTCCTTGAATGCCAGTTTTCTCCCCGTATTTAAATGAAAAGGGATGGGTTAATTTCTTCTCAACTAATCATTTAGTTGATGCAATAAAACATGGTTAAAAAGAATAAAATGGACTTTAGACCAAGAGATTTTGGGTTCAAAACTCACTAGCTCCATGACTGAATCTGACTTTAAATTTCTTCTGTAAAGTGAACATGAAGAAATCAATGTCACCATATTATTGGGAAGGTTACATGAAGCAACACAACATGCCAGACACATCCTAGCGAGGCACTGCTGATCCAGAAGACTTCAGAATGCTGAGCATATAACGCCTACCTTGGTGATATACTGATACTTACTGTGACCTTATTGGAAAGAAGAGTGGCATTTCAGAGCAGGGATCTCTGAACTCTCTTTTGGAACAGAGGTTCATTGGTGACGGACTTTCCTCCCCAGTTTGAGATGAGGAGAAATAAGATCAGGCAGCAGATATAAGATTACATTTGACTATACCTCATTAGGGGCAAACAGTAAATTCTTAATTTAACTTCCTATCTTCCTGAAATGAACAATTAGCCTTAGAGACACCCTGGATCACAGTAGTTCCTAATAACATAAAGAAAAAAGAGGCCTCACATTTTATTTTCAATATGTGGAGAGGAGGGTGGCAGGGTGTGAAGAGTGAGGAAATATATGAGAAGTCCAAGTTTCAATTAGCATCTGGAAGTTTGAAACACTGTCCCAAAAGCAAAATGTTGATACTACCATATAATAACAGTGACTACATCACTTATTGTTTACTGACGTTTTTTATTGAGTTTTTTAGCTCATGATTTTACATGTGATTGTACAGAGCATTTAAGAAAAAAAATGGTTGGAAAGGTTGTACAAGGGAAAAAATGCATTAGATTGAAATCTGTAGGTGTATAAGATTAATGCTATGTGTAAATATATGAGAATGGTTAAAAGACCAAAGCCTGCAATAGCTATATTTTTGTTCCTAAAAATTGATTTTTCTTATCAAGGAGAAATAGCTTAATTAGTTGTTAGTTTTAAAAATAAAGTACCATTAAAAAAAAGATATATCTTGAATTAGTTTTAATGCTTGTTGAGTGGGAAAACAGTATGAAAAACCTTTTCAAATTATCCTACTTTCCAATGCATTCACAGAAGCCAAATGAAAGGAAATCAAGCTCTTTCTACAATTGTCCTCAATTTTATAGTTCAGAGGCAAAGATACTGTTACAATATACAAAAAGGACTTGTTTACAAATGAGCACTTTTTGATTGTCCAGAGCTGTTTCAAGACATAGCATCTTGTATTACTTAGGATGGTAAAGGAAACCTTTATTCTCAAACGAGGCATGAAAACCAACTTCAAATGTGTTTTCCTCATCTTTCTTAATTTATAATGTCATCCAAAACATAAGCATTGTGACAACTTGAAATTCAAGGCATTAAAAATATGCTCTGGAGGCCTAGGCAGTGGTCAGCATGAGGACACTCCGTTCCAGTCTCTGTATTCCGAATTCCATCCCCAAAGACCTCTACCTACTATTATAGAGTTGATGATATTCATGAATTTTGCCAAACATTTTTAGAGGTCAACCATACATTTTATTTTGAAGCCAGGATCTTATCACCAGTTTTACCTTGAAAAGAGGAATTCTTAACTTTAAAAGCTACGTTAGGTATGAATTTTAAACATCTTTCCTTGCAAATGCAGTGTAAAATTCTGCCGTCTTGTGCCTTTGAGACAACCTTAAACTTTAAAATTTTAAATCCTCTGATATTGGACTGACCGTAAATCTTTATTAACCTCTCCCTTAGATTACAGAGTAAAACATTCTCATTTTAAAATTACTCATTCTGAATAACAGTTTATCCAAATTAGGTCCTTAGAAGTCGGCTTTACTTTTCTCTTCGTTCAGGCTCTTTCCTTTAGCATTCTGGAGTGAAGAAGCACTGGGAATACTTTTAGACACATTTGGATTATGGAGTACTCTGATAGCACATCATGTGTACAACTGCCTGTAGAATTTAATAAAGTGACTATAATAATTGAATAGAAAGAACTTGAGAGTAATATTTTCAGCAGTGTAATTATCTGTTCAGCTTCAAAGTAATATTCTTATATATAATGAATTATCTGATAATATGAATATTGCTTGGTTGTGAATTATTTTGCACAATGTACATAATTCCAAGTTAATATTAATTTAATGTTTATTAGAAAGACTCATAATAAAGCTCTAAAAGGTACAAAGCTACAAGTCGCATTAACTGTGTTGGTGTACAATAGAGTAAGCAGATTAGAGGGTGAAAGTGAATTGAGGCAAAAATATTTATATATAAGAAACATTGATAAAATATTCATATTTCCTTCAGAGAGGGTGTAGCTAGACAAGAAATATCTAGGATGTTAAAAGTGTTTAGGGTTTCCTGTGGAATCAGCAAGATAAAATTATAATATGATGAACTCCAATTTTATTTTTTTAAAACATCAATAACATTTGGTACAGTGTTTTAAGATTTTTATCACTCTAAATTATTTCATTATTTTTTCCTGGAAATGTTTTATCTGGAACTCTAATTTAGGACCTGCTACCTTACCATAAATTTGCCAACTTGATTCTGCTCCTCTTCTGTTCGTATTGTGATGGAAAAGATTTGGTTACCACAATAGAGGCTTTTTCTCATATTGTCTTCTTTGACCTCATATATTAATCAAAGTTCTCCTTTCACATGACTTCTTAAAAATCATAGTTTGCATTTAACTTTGAAATACTCCAATGGGACACGAATTAAATGAGAAAAATTTGGGTGACATAATATTAACAGAGAGAAAGAAACATTAAAACATAGTTGCTATAAAGACACTTGAATAATAACTTACAGGTCTTAGATGTTAAAGTGCAGACTTTTAATTTTTTTTTAAAAAAAGAGGAAATAGCAATAACTTTATTTCAAATGACAATATGCAAAACCATAAAAACTACTTGCTTTATTGCAAAAATCATAAAGTTTGTGATGTTGTAAATCAGCTATTTCCTCTGCAAGCTGTAAATAAAAGGAATCAGAGTAGGTAGGTATGTATACAGTTGAAAGTTAAAAAATGATATCCCTTTTAAAGCAAAGAGGAAGTAATCAGGTTAATTAGTAAACAGAAAAGATTCCTTTTATGGCCTAAGCAGGAAATGAGCAGCTACGAACACTTTTTAATTTCGACTAGCCTAAATAATAATTTAAATATTTAACAGTATTTTTTTCAGATGGTTTAAAAAGGACATCATTGCTAATTACAAAATTAAATTTATAGTTGGGATCCATGAAATTTATTTTATGAGCTCAAAGGAGTTTCTCACTTAGAATTCATTTGCACAAAAATATTTTGCAATGTTGCTGCTTCACTCTCGTGCTCCCATGTTCCTAATTTATGGCTGTGCAGAAGTCTAACCTATATGTAAAGTATTAGGAATGCATAGTAATTATTTATATGGTAAGTTATAGTTATAAATTACTAAACATGAACTAATTAAACCTTAATACCTTGGCACTACTACAATATTCTGGGAAGATCATACATATTACTTTATCTCAAGTATTTTTGTTAGAGAAGAAAGGACATTCTTGTCAATATTTTCAGAATTGCTCAAAATTAAATTAGGGTTTGACTTCTTTTTCTCCCTCTCTAAATTTGAATTGACATGCATAGTAGCTCTGTACTGTTTTGTTTTTTTGTTTTTGTTCCCCCCGCCCTCGACCCCAAACATCCTAAGCAGTGGCACTTTGGTACAGTACTGAGGGACAACTTCTAAAAACTAATCATCCTTTCACTAATAGGAGATGATGATTAATTTGGAGTTGGTCTTTAAACAATCCAAAAAATATATTTTCTCTTCCTTTTGGACTCTACAATAATAAGAAAGTCAGTCTTTAAAGTTTTTAATGCCATTTTTTAAAGTGAGGAAACTGGTCAGTGGGTTCAAACATGTGTAGGGGGAAAAAGCCTAAAATTATTGCCCAAAATTAAGTCTATAGGTCCTTTGTAAATATTAATAATTTACTCATATGCTTATCTCCATTATCATGAAAAGTCTCATCACAATGAATAAGTTAATATTAAAGAGTCATTGTGAAATTTTTTTAGGAAGTTAAGGGTATTTCTATTACCTGCATTTGATTAATTTTCCTGGTTATTTTTACTTCAATATATTTGTTTTCATGCCAGTTATTTTTTGTCATTATAATAATTTTAGCATAGCAATTTATTATTCAATCATCATGTTTTTAATTTTAATAATGTGGAAACAAAGAGGGATAATAAAAAATTTAATTGGAACTTCAACCTACTTCTCCTTCACAAAACTTAGATTTCTCCATAAATATTATTATTTAGGAACATGAACTATGCAATATTCCCAGTTTCTGAATCAACTAAACATGCAGTCAGTTAATGCCCTGATAAGTTATCATGTGAAATAGACCTTAGAGAGAAAAACAAATTCAAGTCTAAAATGTTATTAGAACATTATTTCACTAGGAAGTAATAATTGGTTTGTTTTTATTGGCATAACTTTTACAGCTATCAGATAATGTGTATATCTGTTTGATGAAAATCTACTTCTTAATGGAAAATCAGATAAACACATCAAAAATATGCAGATAATGTCATGAATGTTACAGGGTATTAAAAATATCATCAACCAAAGGTGGTAAAAAAAACAAGGCATCTTTTAAAATTATTAATTTATCAATAGTTACATATGAAAATGCACATAAAAAAGATTCAAGTTCAGGAATGCAATTCTTGCTAGTGTAAAGAGGACTAAATGAGTATGTTAGATATACACAGATTTCTATAGAAATGGATAGTTAACTCCTTTATCCACTCACTGTTTGTTTTTATTCTAGTCACATAAAACTTGGGGGAACGATCTCTTCTTGTGACAGTCTTCAGGATCTTAAGTCTTTTCCGGTTTACTCTAAAAGCCAGTTATGATGTATGAGAGTTCAAAAATCTTACCCTTTCATCTTAGGAACTTGGTAGTAACTGACAGTACAGAATGGCTTTCTGCTCCCCTTTATGTATTCAAGTGATTTTCTTCAACTTGGTCTATGGAGAGCTGGGGTGGGCCTGAGGGGGCGGGGGGCGGGGGCTACCTGCTTCAAATTTCCATATAATGAAACACAAAAGATAGCGGGCAGGGAGGTAGCAACATTAGACAATCAGAATTGGCAGCATCAGCAAGCTGGATTTGAGGTAGTTTCCCCATTGATCTTGAAACTAGCTTCTTAATGACAGAGTTGCTCTCATATAGATTACTGTTGGGTTGGCAAAACAAGCATAAGTATCCATAACCTACAGACCACATGAAGTTACCTTAAACATGCCTAACAAGGGTTCTTTCATTACCAAATGTGTTCTATGTCCCAGATAGATTAACCACCTTTCAGGTGCAAATGTCGCCATAGTGTGGCATGAGAAAACTTCATCATGTGAAATAGACCTCAGAGAGAAAAACAAATTCAAGTCTAAAATGTTATTACAACATTATTTCACTAGAAAATAATAATTGGTAAAATATAGAGTGAACCAAAGGTGGTAAAAAAACAAGGCATTTTTAAATTCTGTTAAAGTTTGTGGTTAACTTCTGTTAAAGCTTGTGGTTCTCCTACAATTTAAAGAAAATATGTAGACTTAAAAAATACTCTGGTCAAGTGACTAAAAAGGAAGGATGCATAAGATATCTTGAGGTGATATAAGGTTAGGATGTACTCTGACCCAGCACCAAATGTTTCCTTTTGTCATATATTTTAAAACTATAGGTTACTGGCTATTTTCTAAACTATTCCTTCCCACCTTCATTTAAGAAATCAGTTTATAGGTGGTAGGTGTTTAGGTTTGGGGGAAATGAAAAGGAAAAAGAAATCACCAAGATATTACATACTGCAAGAGAAATAATAATTTGGCAAATTCATTCTAGCTTTAAAATTAGCATTAAAATGTCTTATACTACCATTACAAAATGGATATTCTCTTTGCTGTTACTCTGTTATTTTGCCAATTGAGTGAATTTAAATTTCTAACATCAAAATGGAGTTTACAAGGAAGGAAATAATATGATCCACCTCCACTCCCCCCAATTTAATACTTAAATCTCTGATTGAATTGGCTTTTATAATAAGCTCAAGAGACTGTAGCTGCTTTAAAAATAAGCACATAGTAACCTATATATTAACGTGCTCAAAAGTAAGTTACACATCTTATTTCGGCCAACATAAACATGCCCATCCCATTTTTCTGGTTTACTCTATCTGCAAAAACTGTGTAATTTTGTGCTTAAGTTATTCATTCCGGCAGATTAATTTCTTTTGCCTGGCTCATTTAGGCCATAGAGGATTAGGAAAAGTTTGTGTACTGAAAACAGAAGGAAAGAAAGGTGAGAAAAATAAAAAGAATAATTAATCAATCATATAGTACATACATCAATACAATATCTACTAAATCTCAATCAGTTGTTTATTGGTTGGCAAACAAGTTTCACTTTTACAACAAATATTAGTAATGAGGTCATCCAACTTTGAGACCATACAAAATGGATCGTAAATTTAAAAAGAAAATTATATGTGCTGCTAATTTACCTCTTGTATTCCTATATTACTTAAAATCCTGTCAAATAAATAAATGTTCCTGTTAGCAAACAGAAGATTTGTTTTAATCACTTAAAAATAACTTGACAAGGGAGTGGATTTCCTTTAGAATCGGTAGTGCCGGTGCCCACTTGGGGATCAGACTGAGCATTCAGCACTTTAATGCCTATGGGATACCGTGTTTTTTGTTTTTTGTTTTCACATGCAGAAGCCCCACTAGTTCTATTGACATCTCTTGACTTCTAGAACCATAGCTACTGTCATGGTGATGAATCGCTTGCCAAATATGCTTGCATTACAACAGATGTGCACCGTAAACATAAAAGTTTGTCCTGCTCTAATTTGCAAAAATGCTCTTGGAAATATTCTGACTGAATAAAGATATATAGTGCGGAAGGAAGTCTAATTTTATTTATTTTATTTTTTTTGTAAAAAATAATTTGTTTGCATTACTAGAAAATGATTCTTATAAAGTGATAGTTCATTTATTATTTATTTATTTATTATTTATTTATTTATTTTTTTGCCAGGTGACATTTTAAAGAAAATAGGCAAAAAAGCAAGGGGGAAAAAAAGGAAAGAAAAAAAAATGAAGAAAGAAAGAAAACAAAAGCAAAAGGAAGGAAACTTTGCTCTCTTACTGGCAGACAAACTTGCAAGACCAGCACGAAAGAAAAAGAAAATGTATCTCTTTTTTTTTCTTTTCTTTTTTTTGCACTACATTAACAGGACTCAAATTCTGGAGGAACAGAAAGCAGACTATATGTGCAATGCTAGTATCTGTACATTACATAGAAATTGTTCAATTGTTTTCTGCCATTAGTTTTATCATCCGTTAATACAGCAAATCATAAAATATGCATCTAGCATATAATTCTAGAATTCCCCTCCGTGTCGTTATTAATTGTGTTGTTTGATTTTTGTAGACCACAGCTATTCCTGCTGCGGTGGACTCAGGTGGTGAGTGACTAAAAACCACTGTGTGATTCAGTTTTGCTTTGCTTTTATGTTTGTTTGTGCAGCACTCCAATCTAGACGCAGCATTGTTACTAATTTCAAACAACTCTTCCGGCCTTTCAGAAAAAAAATCAGGTCCTTGTCATTATAGTAACAGAGCATCAGAGATGTTAGAACAAACACAACATGATCAACAAGGCCACAATGAGCGCCATTTTCTTCATATCTCGTTCATTAACATAATGAAGTCTCCATCTGAGGGGGGAAAGGGCAGGAAAGGAGAGGGCACAGGGGGGCTTCAGCAGTGACCTTTCTCCCCTGGGCTGACCTAAAAATCCCAGTTTAAAAAAAAAAAAAGGTCTGACAGTCTGCGGTTGTCATTCCAGAACAGCATAGAGATTGAGGAGTCCACATCCTTCCCGCCGCAGCTCAGAGCAGCCCAGCAGGTGCAGCAGCTCAGAGCAGCCCAGCAGGTGCGCGCGGCTCGGTTGGCGTCCATTCTCTGTCCCCTCTATAGGCTAGTGACCAGGTGAGCGGGTCCTTTGGAGCCTCCCCTCGGGCGGGGTCCCGTCTTTGTTGGGGGGGACGATAAAGCCATCGCTGCTCCCGCGACCCAGCTGGTAGTAGGTGTGCAGCTGGTGGATGTGGTTTCGGGAGCCCAGGTTTGGCATGCTTTTGTAGTAAACATCCTCGGCATCGCCCCCCTTGGCCGGCGGGGGTTCGGTCTGGGTGCTGGTGGTCACACTCTCGGCGGCGGGCACCCCGGCCAGGGCGGGCATGCTGGTATAGCGCGAGTCCCTGTGGGGCGACGGCAGCTCTTCGGTGTGCTCGTTGGTTAGCAAAGGGAAGAAGCTCTCGCTGTGGTCTTGGGGGATCCGCCTTCGGGGGTAGTGGTGTGGCTGGTGGTTCTCCGCGGAGTAAAGTCGCGGGGGCAGTAAGGGGGCGTCGGATTCCTCGTGAATGAGTTCCAGGCCCAGGCTCTCCTCGTGGCTGAAGGAGGTGGCGTCATCCAGGACGATGGCGTCCTCTTCACTCCCCCCGCCGCCCAGGTTGTTCACCAGCTTGTTCATCAGATTCCGGTTCTGCTCGCAGGAGCGCTCGTGGTTGTTCAGGTAGGAAGGGATGTAGTTGGACGTGAGTTCCTTCAGGATCTTTTTCTCCAGGGCGGTCTCGTTGTGGTTGTAGCCTCGGTCTATGATTTGCACACAGTTGCTCAGGTATTCGCCACTGGCGATGCTGTAACTATTGGCATGGTTACCATTCAGTGGTAGAGTATCCATGACACTTGTATCCCTGGCATTGTTCAGAAGCCCCTCTGAAAGAAATTACAAGACACTGTGACATTGCTATCCAGTGGGTCATAGAACACGCACAAACACAAAAGCAGAAACATAGCACTGTGAAGTATGTATAAATTGCTAGCATTTTTAATTTAGTATAAAATGTTTGGAAGTAAAAAACACTAATTTAATGTACACATCTATATATACTTGGACAATTGATAGAAATCTTATAAATGGAAAAGAACTATTTAAAATAAATCTTAAAAATAAAAAAAAAATCTATGGATTTGAAATTCACACACAAACATTGCCTAAACTTACTTGAAGCCTATTTAATTACAATTGAGGGGAGAAAAAAAGCAAAAATTTGATATAATCATTCATAGCTTTCAATTTATACACATCAAAGTCAATTCAGTAATTAGTTACCTTTAATTTTACATGTTGTCTTAACATTGGAATAGGTATAATAATAACATAATTCCTGTGTGGTACTTTGAATATACGGTCAAAGTAAATGAATCAAGCACTTTCTAATAATTTGATATATAATTCTGTAATATTAAAAGTAATTCCTATATATAAAACCACAAAAGGATTATGTTAAATTTGTCAGAATGATGTAGTCATAAAATAATGTTTAGTCAAATGAGTGGCACATCAAAATAATTTGCACATAGGAACTTTCAAAAGAAAAATATTTGTCTTTACTTTCTGCTTTTTTTTCTGCTATAAGCACTTTGGTTGCTATTATATAGTAACCCATTGGTAATTATTTAGGGTCATTAAGGTAATAATACAAAAGAATGTGATCTGGTTCCTAAAAACATAGTGTGAAAATTAAAGTTTCCATTTCATAATGAGTGATTACTTTGTGTTATATATTAAACTTTAGGCTTTAAAAGAGATTGATTAAACATTGTATTCTGGAAAGAAACAGCTATAGTGAAATAAATTTGACCACATGCTTATTTAAGGTTTTTGCATTCTCTTGAATGAACAGAAATCCAAGATCTATAATTCCATAAATCTCTTCAAATGCAACCACAAAAGAAAATCAAACACAAACATTCGACCAATAGTGGTAAATAAGAAAGGGTATTGCTTTACAGAACAATTAACTGAATAATTCATTAACTTCTCAAAGTACTGCTAACTTGTGAAAATATAGCATTCATTCTATATCTGTGATGCAATTGTTTATCAAAACTGAACTAGTTCACTGCTGGCTTAAATAAAGTGTCCCAAATTGGTCAATTTTTAGATAGACATCTGATGGATACTCTGTGTTCAAGTAACATGGTTTTCAAAAACAGCAGTGCATAAAATACATTAAAAAGCAGCCATCACAGACATAGGGTGAAGCAATTTATTTTCATGTTATACGCTATCTTGTAGACAAATCCACAATGTTAAGGAAAAAAAAGTAAATGCTTTTTAAAGGGCCGTATGTGATGGGTGACGGCTGCTGCAGAGGCTGCTATGGTAGGCTTGATGGTTATGGTCGCGTGACTGATGCATTGAAACGTGTTTATTATTTCTGTTGTCAATGCATTAGGTACAGGTTGAAAACAGCCATAGTAAAATTAAAGTGGGCATGTTGCATATGACATATATTGGTATGATGAAATGTACTAATAAAAATTAAAAGTTTATGAATTAGCAAAAATAAATGCTTAATTTAAAAACAATTTAACTCACACAAACATTACATGAGACTTAACAACTATGCTGATTATGTGACACAGTAAAAGAATCAGACAACAAAAGCGTCTAATCTCTATTAACATATATTTATATAAGTCAATTCATAGGTTCTTTAGTTTTTAAATTGTGAGATGAACTGTTTTTAATAACTACATCATCTATATGTGATGCAATAAAAGTGAACTAAAAAAAATTACATTTGATATGCAATGTTTAGCTTTACTCCCATACTTGTCTCTCTGTAGGGCTCTAAACGACAGCATGAAGAAAAGGAAAGAAAAAACAACAAGTAAGCTTACAGCGACAGTAGAAGAAACATGAGTAAAAAGCAAATTGATGATATGCAGAAAAAAGAGTCAAAGGAAATAATTTTCACTGCCCCCAAATTCATGAGTCTGTGTTACATGGTTTATCATAATTAAAAATACTGAAATGTTAGTCAGAAAATAAAACCCCCACCTTAACACATGCTAGTAAAATGAGTCTTTAATAAGCGTTTCTACAGTTTGTAAATTTCAAACAAATACACTTTTTTTTTAAAGTTAAGATTATCACACCAACCAAGGAAAATAAATATTTGAGGGCAAGCCATGAATATTTCTACAACTACATTTTAATATTATATATATATATGTGTGTGTGTGTATTTATGTATTTTAGAAAATACCCGCTTCTAAGAAATGTTATTTAACTTTAAAATTTTCAGCAAAATTATAAAGCTTTTAGCTTATATACAGAGAGACTATAGTTGAAGGTTTTCATAATTTTTCCCATATTTATTTTCTCTTTGCATGTACAAAGATTATCTTTCCCCTACTGTACCTATATAAATGATTATTATCATTTCTAAATAATACTGATCAATACTGTCATTTCTGGAGCTCATATTCAAAAGTTGTATAACTACGGAGAAAGAAAAAAGGTTAAATCCAATCATTATTCTGTATCAAGAAAATGTTGAGGGAGCGGGGGAATACCACCATCAATATAATTTTCTTCTGGGTTGCTGCACAATCATATGCAATCAAACATTTTTGAACTGGTCCATTAAAAACAATCCTAGTGAAATCATGTTTCTAAAAAACCCCCTATTTTAATCAGGTCAAAAGAACTGCTCTTTGTGATTCTGTTTACAGGAAGGTTAAATCATCATCGCACACACACATACTCCTGCAAATTCACTGGGCTAGGTCATTTCAAGAGATTCTGGCTTGTTAGAATTTAACCCCTGCTTTAGAAATAAGGTGTGTGTACTTTAAATGTTTATTTGGTTCTCAGCAAAAGACCAACAATATTTCAAAATGCAGAGGAATTTCTTTTAAATTTTCAAAATAGCTTTAAAAGGGGAACTGGAAATAGAAAGCCAAACCAGTAAAGCAAGAGGGTAATTGTTTGTAGGTTCATTATAGCTCCCTCCTTAAATGACAGAATTTTAGAACTAGGAAGCACATGAAAGATAGTAAGTTCAATCCCTGCTTCTCAGAGATGAGGACACTGCAGCCAAGAGAGGCTGAGCCTCACCTAGCTACCCTGCACGGAGTGGCAGAACTGGGACCAGGAAGGAAATCTGGATTTGCTCTGGATACTGCCATCTCGTTCTCTTCACATCTGCCTTGGGCTTTGAATATTTATTTATATATTTTATAATATGACCTTGTATCCTTACCAACTATAATGTACAATGTGTTCTTTGCTATATCCCAACCTAAGGATGTAACTGTCTTTAAAATTTTAGAATTGAATTAAATTACTTTAAAATGCACATTATTTTATAAAATCATGAATTCCTCTCTATATTATGTTTTGTTGACAGGTTTATGTATAATGAAATTGGTCTAACAAAAATTGAATTGTCCAATATTGACAAAAAGATAATGGTCCAGAAATACTATGCATGAAGTTTTAAATATTTCCAAAGACAATCTAAATCCAATTCATCTTTATTCATAACAATAAGCTTCAGTACCACTATAAACACATCTTTACATATTTTAAATAAAGGCATTATAAACAAAAATGGGTACTTTAAATCTGAATGCTTCTTTGCTTGGATGGCATTGGTGCAACTGAATCAGAGGACCCATAGAACAGAATTAAGTGGTACTTCAACATAAACCACTCCAGTACATACCGAGCCACCTATATTTCATGTAAGATTTCACCTTGCCAGTAAGAATATAAGTGCATTCATCTGAAAGCATAAGATTAGTAGCAAATGACAATCACCAAGATTTATTTTGGGTCAATTGTAAAAAGAATTATTTTAAGCACTACCATAGTTTATTAACATCTTTAAAATATTTAAACATCAAGTAGCTGAACAATTCCACTTCTGACTCTGAAAAACATGAATAAAATTATTTGCTATCTTATCATTAAGGAAATTCGGTAGAATTGATTTAGTTTACTGGCAAAACCACAAATCCATTCAGAAGAATCCTTTGTGTATTTATTGATGGTCTTAATAACAATATCCAGTAATAAATTCCACAGAAATAAACTTTAAATATATATATTATTATTTTAACGTTTGCATCATGGGAATTTCATTTTGATAGTGTTTACGGAAGTGTTTCATCCTTAGAAAAATCTCCTAATTTGGGATAGCAATAAAAAGAAAATAAGTCAAGAAAGCAGATATTAAATCAGGAAAAACATATAGAATGATAATTATTAAATTTTTCATTATATAAGACACTAGAAACTATATTAGAATAATAAAAAATTGAAACAAAATGCTATCTAAATTTGTTGCTAGTTTTAAAACAATTTCCAACATTTCTTTGTGTGAATAATGTAGAATAGATTTAATTTTTAGATATGCTGTAAATCTTCATTTAACATCACTCAAAACTTACTGTCAGCACACTTTAAAATGTTTATGATGACACAGTTATCTGTCACATAGCCCAAATTTTTAAAAAGGCCATTATGAGGTCTGCTAAACTGTTCTGCCAAACCACATCTGGTGCCTTCGGCAAAATATACTTTATTGAGAGCTACAATGAAATAGGGACATTGACAAATGAGAGAAAATTTAGCGGGGGGGGGGGGAGGGAGAGTGAATATGAAGAAGGACCTAGAAACTATCTCACATTGATGGCATTGAATTCTTTTCCTAGGGAAACAGAGGACTAAAAGAAGACAGGTTAGCTGCTTTCAAGTATTTAAAGGACTACAACAGAGAGCAGAATGCTTTGCTCTTTGCTCTAGAGGGCAAATCTAAGCATCATGACCAGAGGCACATTTCAGCTAGGTGGAAGGAAAAAAATATATACAACAAATGGAGCAATTCAACAGTTAAATGCAGTTGACCATTGAACGCCATGGGTTTGAATTGTGTGGGTCCACATATAAGTGAATTTTTAAAAATAAATACTGTAAATATGATTTTCATAATA
This sequence comes from Myotis lucifugus, assembly GCF_000147115.1. Lineage (NCBI taxonomy): Eukaryota > Metazoa > Chordata > Mammalia > Chiroptera > Vespertilionidae > Myotis > Myotis lucifugus. The sequence continues at coordinate 3,446,795 of NW_005871183.1, read as the reverse complement.
ACATTTTCTTTTCTCTAGTTTTATTGTAAGACTACAATATTTGATACAACATACACACTAAGAGTTAATAGCTTGTTTATGTAATTGCTAATGCTTCTAGAAAACAGGAGGCTATTAGCAGTTAAGTTTTGGGGGTATCAAAAGTTATATGCAGATTTTGACTGCATAGGGGGTTGGGCACTCCTAACTCCTCTTGTTCAAGAGTCACTGTATATGAAATCCTGAGCTGGGAAGGGTCCTATTAGAGAAAGCCCTTTAGCAATGTCATGAGGAGGACCTAATGAAACTATTCCTTCTTTTGATTCTAAAATTCTATGCTTCTTGGATGCATGGGCCTTAAAGGAGCAATAAAATGTAAAGTTTGCTTAATTATTTTATCCTATTGACAAACAATGTGACTGTATTCCTGAAGTCACTTCTGGATTACTGACTTTGGTATTTAGAAATAATTTAAAAGCATCCTTTTTATTTGGCAAGGTCACCTGGAAAGGTCAGATGGTTTTAGACACCCAGTGGCCATGCTGAAGCAAAGGTACTTTTCTGGAGTGGGCATTCACACCAAATTTTAGCCACTCATGCCCCTAATCATTTACCTCTGACTGAGAAGGTAAAATAAACCAAAACCTCCCACAAAGATTCTCACGGAGGATTAATATACATTTTATTCAAAATCGCCTGGAAATGTTAAATACTCCTAAGCTATCACATCTAACTTGAAGGAATCTTGGACGTCTCTGTCTATAGTGAATTTTCTTTCAAATATAATTTTAAATAAGTACATCTGACTAGGATTATAAATCTTTTATTTGAATGTTATTTTCTTGTGGTCTCTTTACATATGATATATGGATATTTTCAATGTCTTGTCTTTAATATTATAAATTGTTTTAAGAGATGTATGCTTTTTGTTTGCTAAACAATAATTTTTAAAAATATTTTAAATTAATTTTTAGAGAGGGAGGAAGGAAGAGGGAGAGAAATAAGGAAACATTGATGTGAGAGCAGAACATCAAATGGCGACCTCCAGTCCCAGGAATCGAACCAGCAACCTTTTATTGCACAGGATGATGCCCAACCAACTGAGCCATACTGGCCAGGGCACAATTAAAACCAGAGAATGTAGAGGAACCATATTCAAAAGGCTTGTTTTTAACAACAGAAAAAGGATTTGGGGACCTTCATGAACCAGCTCATAGGGACCATAGAAAGCTAGGGTAGAACCTGAACTGCTACTGTTCAGTTCACAGTTCTTTCCTCCATGTTTAATGTAATTTTCCCTGGAGCCCATATGAATGCTTTCATCAGTACTGAAGCTTTGTGCCCAAAGTGTGCTGCATTGTATAACAGAATATGATTATTTATTAGTCTTATAACATTAAGACTAGTGGTTCAAGTGTTCCTTTATCTTACTTACCTTAGGTAAATATGGCATTTCTCAAAATCAATCAACAACAAGAAAAGTACTGACAAGCCACAATACATTTTATCACTTTACAAAGAAACAAACACATATTGATGGATCAAGCATTTGTTTATCAGAAAAAAGGAATCCATTTCTTACTATGAAAAAAACCTAAGGAAAATGGAAAATAAAAGCACCAAGAGGGGTAGAAGGTGAAAGGAATCTGTGTGTCTGCTTCCAAAAGAAAGAAAAGGCAGGAGGAAGGAAAGAAAAATAGAATGTGGCCATAAAAGCTACATAAAATGGGACTCTGACTTGAAAAAAATTAAGATAAACTCCAGCACACCTTGTGCGTTGTACATGCTGACAGAAGGGTTGTTACAGACCGCCGGTTCCCCAAGCAATGTATTATAGGGATTGTTAGTACCATGCGGACGAAGCAGAGCATTGCTTATAAGATGATTAGCCATGGCTCCTGGAGCAGCCCCATAGAAAGACAGAGAAAAAAACAGGTCAATCAGGCAAATGTGTTTGAAAAAAAGAAAGGAAACATTTAGAATGACAACAGTTGATATAGTCCTGATTACAGGCAGGCAGCTAATTAGACTGAAAAATATATGCCGCTAAAGCACACGTTTCCAACAATGCACATATCCAAGTCAATGGGGAAGAAATAAAATGACTAACAATGTTGATTAAGCCACATTTAGGGTGCTCTCTTTTTCAAAGAATAAGCAAGTATATATTCCCATGCTTGCTAAAAGTAAAATAAAATAAAGCAAAATACAATCTTCCATACAAACAAATCATAAAATAAAGTTGAAAAAGTTAAAAACAAAGAAAGAAAAGCTAAAATTAAACAAACATCCCCTCAGTCACAGAAACCACTGGGTTGTTTTCAATGAAAGTAAAAAAGAATAAAAGGCAACATTTAAAACACTCATTTGGAGAGCAGTTGTTGACACAACAGAAGAATTTGACATTTTTAAAAATTTTTAAAAGAGCCATTATTTAAATTGAAATAAAATAAAATAATCACTCTTATTAGTACACCATAGCATACTAATTGGGTGAACTGACAAATATGATAAAATGATAATATAGGTATTATTTTAAAATATTTTTAAAATATTAACTTCATGGTATCAAGTATAATTATATTTTCCATTTTCCAACTGGTTGTTTGGACTTTGGCAAAGCAAAGTAATAAAACTAGATTCTTCCAACTCTTAGTTTCTAACATAACATCAGTATGAGTTGCAACCTCCCACCCTCCAAGCCATTTAACAATAAAGCAAAAAATCACAGGATCGGTTTTATTAAATATAATTAGGGCATGTATGGAAACGATAGGCAGAATGTGTATTTATGGTAGATGCTGAAGAAAGAAAAAATGACTGAGGAAAGGAAAACACAAGTTGTATAGGAATAGGTTCAACACACTAGTATATGCTAATTTAAATATACATATATATTAGAGAATGAAAATATAATCTATAGATGAGGAGAAAATATTTGCAAACAAACTTACAAATATTTACAATCCAACAAAGAGCTAGTATATAGAATATAGAAAGAACTCTCAAGTCAACAATAAAAACAACAACCAATAACACACACACACACACACACACACACACACACACACAACACTTTAATTAGAAATGGGCCAAAAGGATAAAGAGACATTTCTTGGAAGAGGATATAAAGATGGCATACTTAAAATAAAAACAGTGACAATATCAAATGATGGCAAGGATGAAGAGAAATTGAATCACTCATATTTTGCTGGTGGGATTGTAAAACAGTATAGCTACTCTGGAAAATGGTTTGGCAGTTTCTTATAAAACTAAAAGTACAATTACCATACTATCTCCCCAGTTGTACCCTTGGACTTTTATCCCAAAGAAATGAAATTGATATTTATAGAAAAATCTGTATATAGATGTTCATGGCAGATTTATTTGTTATAGCCCATAATGGGAAACAGCAAAGATGTCTTTCAACTGTGAATAGGTAAACAGTCTATGATTCATTCATACCATGGAACACTACTCAGCAATAAAAAAGAACAAATTATTGATACCATATTAAAGTGCATGAATATGTAGGGAATTATACGGAGTAAAAAAGATAATCTTAAATGTTATATACTTTATGATTCCGTTATATACATAACATTCTTGAAATGACAAAATTATAAAATGGAGAACAGATTAGTGATTGCAAGGGGTTAGAAATGGAAGGGGGTATCAGTGGGTATGGTCATACAAGGGCAACATGAGGCACCTTGTGGTAACAGAACTACTCTGGATCTTGATTGTGGTGGTGTATACAAAAACTTACTCTTGTGGTAGAATTGCATAGGACTAAACACACACACACAAATACAATTAAATATAAGAAATATTGAAGAAATCTGAATCAGATGGGTAGATTGTATGAATCTCAATATCCTAGATGTGATATTGTAGCATAGTTTTACAAGATATTTATTGAGGGAAACCTAATTGAAAGTAGATGATCTACGTATTATTTCATATAACAGCAAGTGAATCCACAATGATCCTATATAATAAAAGCATAGTATGCAAATTGTCCCCTCAACCTGGAATTCGTCCAGGAGTTTGACCAGGGGGCAGGGCCAGCCGGGAGAAGAGAGGGACCCTATCAGTGCACGAATTTTGTGTACTGGGTCTCTAGTCTCAAAATAAGAAGTAATTGATATTGAATGAATAAACAAAAACATTTAGTCATTTGTAGAAAATGGTAAAAAAGGAGAAAGGAAAATTTGGCCTGGGAGTTTTAACTTTTTTGAAATTATAGCTCTTTCCTACATAGTAAATTCTTAATCATAAAGCAAATATTTTAACCTCAAAATTGGATAGTGAACACCTTTTGATTTAAAGGACAATATAACTTATCAGATCTCTAGAGCTGGAAAGTTTCAATTCTTTCAGGAAATAAGCCATGTGTTTGCATCTTACACAGCCATAATGAGTGACATGCAGTCATAACTGTAGATCTACCTGTGTTCTGTTAAATTCAAAACCACATAAGAACTTAGAAAAATAATTTAAAACTTAAACATGTTCGTTTTTATTGTTGTTATTAAGGACCCTTTTCTGATAGAAACAGAAGCATACTTTAAGTTGCTTTTTTACTATTGTTCACTTTTATACTTCAGCCATCATTTGAAACCAAAGTAATTAATGTCACTGAAACTAACTTTAGTCCTGTAAATGGAGAGTTATAATTCAAGTGAGGGCTCAGTCACAGGAAATCCAAAGTAGAATATGAAGTTTGATAATTCATGTTTCGCAAGAAGTATAGTTAGTTAGCAATAACCTCTATGGGTTTGCTAATTCAAAGGAGAGATATGTTGGAGTAGGCAACCAATTGTTCCTCATTTGATTCACCTGGTGAAAGAAGTCAATCCTTTCTCATGCTTTACGGACACTCAGGGCTTTCTAGGAAAATTGCACTTTCTGTCCCCATGCAAAACAAGTGCAATTTTCCTAGGAGTTATTAGCACAGGGTTCCTGCACTCCCCACTCACATTTAGGCATGTCAATGACACCTTGAAAGGTGGCACTCATGTGCTTAAAACAACAACAACAATAATAAAAACATCTTGTTGCCAATGCCCCGATCTCGTACCCCCAAACTTGCACAGAACCTGTCTTGCTCTGCCTTTTATGTGCAGTTACTTTGGTCTTTTCTCTAGAGCTGCACTGCATTTCGCTTGCCTGTTGAAATCTATTCTGTTTCTGGTTGTTTCCCCAACTTACTCAGGTCTCTTTGAATTCTGACTGCTGTTTTCCAAGGTTCTGTCCACGCTGTCTATTCCTCTTCCCTCCAACTAACTTCTGATTTGTAAACTTCCCTTCTAATAGCTGTGAGATCGCTGAAGACTTCCAAGAAGATCAGTATTTACAGACTATCTGTCACTGTTTTTCAGCTGCAAAGTTAAGCTTATTGGTTATTCAATTTGAAGATGTAAGTAAGTTACTGCTGGGGGTGGGGAGGAAGAAAGTTACAACCCTACTTATGTGAGAGAATGTTTATGTGCTAATTTCACTGGAATGTAAGCCCCAGGAAAACGGGGAGGACTAGGTATTTTTTCATTGTTCAATTCTAAGTGTCCAGAATAGTCCCTAGATCTCTATGAAAATCTGCTTTAATAAGGAAAACACTTATGTGATCTCTATGGCATGGAGGGAATCTAAAACAAAAGTCATTTTATGAACTATGTGTAGTCTTATAATTTGAGTACTTTTTTTAGCAGCATCAATTATGCAATTCCTAATGTCATTTATTTCCTTCTAACATTATACCAGGTACTATAATATTGAGACATTTAAAGCAGAAATAAACACTCAATACTAATTGTAGATAATAAGTAGGGTGGGGAAAAACTCATGACTCAAAACATAAAGCTCAAATTGGGCAAAAAAAGCTGAAAGCTCAAAGTGGCTATGTAAAAATAGTTGTTCCTTAATTATCTGACTCACTAAATCCTGGCTATAGTCTACTCATACCTGCTTATTTGCTGTAAGAAACAAGGGTTAGTTCTTTAATAAAATTATGGAAAAGGAATTCACATTGAATTTCATTAGACACGAATCACCAACAAAGCTGCCAACAGAAGGCCTACAACAAAATCTTTTATTTCTGTTGCCAGTGTAATACAATGCAAATGGGACTTTTATAGTCCATATGAAAAACTTACGACCATTTTTTCTGACAATTACTTGAAAGTCAGACCCTAAAGCTACTGATAAAGATTACGTGTAAAATCAAAGCCATTTAAAAAAATATATATTTTATTGATTTTTACAGAGAGAAAGAGAGAGGGATAAAGTTAGAAATGTCCATGAGAGAGAAACATTGATCAGCTGCCTCCTGCATGCCCCCTATTGGGGATTGAGCCCACAACCAAAGTACATGCCCTTTACCGGAATGGAACCAGAAACCCTTCTTCAGTCCATGGGCCGATGCCCTATCCACTGAGCCAAACAGGTTAAGGCCATAGTCATTTTTTTTTAACATAAAATATCTCTTTAATAACCTCTTTTATATTTGTTACATGTTTTGGGTTAGAAAAAATATATTAATTTCACCTGTTCGTATTTTCTTGAGTAGCAACTCCTTGCCTTTTCTCTGGGGACCCACCCGCGCCGGGGCCTCAGCGTCGGGCCGCCCAAGAGTGGGCTCCTGGCCCCTGCTGCAGCAGTGGAGGCTGCGGGCCGGCCATAGTCATTTTTAAGAAGAGTGTTTTTTTAAAAAAATCCTCACCCCAGGATATGTTTATCTTTATTTATTTAGTTAGTTTTTTATTTTGAGAGAGAGAGAGAGAGAGAGAGAGAGAGAGAGAGAGAGACCCATCTGTTACAGCCTTCCATACACACTGGAATGGGGATGGGACCTGCAGCAACCTAGGTACATGCCCTGATGGGGTAATGAACCCGAAACCTTTTGGTCTACAGGACAACACTTCAACCAACCGAGCTGCCCGGCCAGGGTGAGTCTTTTTCTTTTTTCTTTTATTTCTTTGTACATGAAGATAGAGGCTGATGAAAATGTTTTTGAATGAGTGAAATCTGAATGAAATAATGATTACACTCTTTTCAAATGTATAGTCTTACCACAAAACTGTTAAATGTCTTTCGGCATGAAAATAGAATAGGTGTTTTGACATTGGGAGGCTCTGAATGACAGCACCTTCTAGGCCAGTTCAGTGTGACACGTATAATTGAGGACCGAAAAAAGTATCTAAGGCAGATGGCTGTGCTTTAAAATGATGAAGTAAAGGACAGATCTGTAGAAAGATGACAGTTGGGTCCCACCTGAACCTGTATTATATCATTCAGAAACATAATTCCAGCAACATGTCTTCCTGACAGCAGGCTAACAAAGGTGTACTGAAAATCTCTTAAAATAACTTGAATTATCATTCTGCTCCTCACACTTCATTAAAAAACAACAACAAACAAACATACTTACATTCTTATTTGATCATACTGAATGGGCCAAATTTTGTATTTTAAGACTGCAGTGATCTAATGAACCAAATCAATACCGCCATTTTTCTAGCAGTCACATATAAATATGCCTCAATATTTAAATTCTTGTACTTTATAAATATATAGGATGGTAAATGTTCTGTTTTTCCTCAATAAAACACTTTTAATCGGCCAATTATTTCTTCCTTAAGATACATTATCCTTCATTCCATTCCCTCTTGGTTCTCTCTCTTGATTTGATGCTTTTCTTTTATGGAGTCGTTTTCATTATATACATTGGCTGATATACATAAATCACAGTTATAGATAAAGCGGAGTTATGATTAAATAAAAAAATCCCTCTGCTTTTGACTTCACACTTTAATTTTGGCCCATAGTGGAGACTTTATTTTGTGCAAGTAAATACAGCTGGGGCAAACGTGGGTTTATAGTTGTGGGTACACAAAACACAGAGCTTATTCTTGTATTATTTACTTATTGTATTATTTTCCATAGGAACATTTTTTGTTTTTCTATGTAACAAAAAATCTACTGAAAGACAGTGCAAGCAATGATTAGTTAAACTGTAAAGGTCTTTTTATAAAACAGGAACAGCCATGTAAATCAAGACTGAGTTGTTTACAATAAAACTAACAGAATCTTCATGCTGTACTTAAAAGTTAAATAAAGTGCCCTGCCGGCATGACTAAGTGGTTGAACATTGACCTATGAACCAGGAGGTCACAGTTCAATTCCCGGTCAGGGCACATGCCTGGGTTGCAGGCTAGATTCCCTGTGTGGGGTGTGCAGGAGGCAGCCCATCAGTGATTCTCTCTCATTATTGATATTTCTCTCTCCCCCTCTCCCTTCCTCTCTGAAATCAATAAAAATATACATATTTTTAAAAAGTTAAAGTAACTTTAAAAACCAGAGAAACCATAGTTTTCTATTTTTTACTCTTTGTATTCAAACAATTAATTCAATTACAGTGTCAAGGAAGAAATATTTTCTTGAAAGCCAAGAACTCTTTCATCATTTTTTCTGAAGTCATAAATTGAAGAGATGACACCTTGATTTATCACACTGTGTACTTTCAATAACCAACAAGTTTGCTATTAAAATTTAATCAACCAGCCTATTAAATTTTTTCCAAATGATTCTGAAATACTTTAGCTTCTTTTAATAGCTAATTCATTCGCTGGGAATCTATTAATATGGATTTCAATGACATGTTTTCTCCAGAGTACAGAATGGGTTATTGTTAGTTCAATAAAAAGTGAAATATGCTGAATCCAGAGGTGTTGCCTCTATTTTAATATATAAATTCAGAGCTTTAGAGTTGTGAACCCTAGAGATTATCTACTCTATTCTTTGTTTTGAACTAACTGTCTTTATACTTGTCTTCTTGTCCAGACACATACATTTTTCTACAATAAATACTTAAAAGTGAAATTACTGGGTCCTATGTTAACTTATTTTCAAAATGCTACTAAATGTGTTTGTACCAATTCACACTTCCATGAACAGTATATATTTCTCAGATTCTAGGTAGGACTTGATATTGTCAGACTGACATTTTTGTCAATTTGATAGTGTTATACATTGCATTACCCTGTTTACCTAAGAGATGAGATAATGTTTCACATGTTTATTGGCCATAAGGATTTCCTATTCTGTGAATTGCTTGTTCTTATCTTTTGCTGATACATACATATACATTTACATATATATATTCAATATACATATATATTGAATTTCATTTATCAATTTTTAAACATTCTTTTTTTAAAAATATCTTTTTATTGATTGCAGAGAGGAAAGGAGAGGGAGAGAGAGATAAAAACATCAATGATGAGAGAGAATCACTGATGGCTGCCTCCTGCATGCCCCCCACGGGGATTGAGCCTGCAACCCAGACATATGCCCTTGACCAGAATCGAACTCGGGACCCTTCAGTCCACAGGCTGATACTCTATCCACTGATATTTTGTTTGTTATTCTGGGTTGTTTATACTTTCTCCCAATATTTATTTTTCATAATACTGACCATAAAGAATCCTGAACCTAAAGATAACAGGCCAAGTTTCTTTAACCGCAGGCAATATAGCAGTAAATCACAATAATTTTTAGTAAGAATATAGTATATAGTATATGTATGTGGTCAATCTCACAGCTGTATTTATTTGTAAGTCACATATTGCTTATGCATTTTTGCTGAATAAAATAAAACTCAGAACAAAGAAAAGTATAATAACTATTTAACAATATAAAACAACATGAAGAAAATATAACTTTTCATATAATTCTCTGCCCTGTATTGGCATACTGTCTTATACTGTGCAAATTATATAAGGTTACATGCAGAAGGTCTAGCCTGGCTAAAGTTTGAATTTGAAATTTGAAAAAAGTATGTCTGCGCAAAGTAGATATGAATTAAAATAAGGTGTCTGTGAATAAAGATATTCTTGACAATCTTGTTCAGAGAAGACTTATATAATCATAATCAAATCTGTTCTATTTAGACTGAGGATGTTTTGGGGAACTTAAATTGTTTCTATTTTTCTATATTGAGATTAACTATCTTCCTTCAATCCTCTCAAATCTTAATTAAGTAGTGGGGTTCTGAGGCTGTAAATTACTTTCTATGAATGTAATGGGTAACTTGTCTTAGTTTTTAAAGCACCCTCATTCCTTATGATGAAGCCTATTATGAAAATCGTAGGAGAACTTATCACATAAGCATTTACTTTCAATAGCATGCAGTACATAAAGGTGAGCTATACAAAGTGCAAGCCTTTGTATGCAATTCCTAAGGTACTGTTTTAATTGGATACTACATAATTATTGGTAATAGCAACTTATCTTTTTTCTAAATGTAGATTCTTCCAATTTTGTTAAATGTAGATCCTCCTTTCACATTTTATTTTTTATGTAATTGAATTAATTTATATGCACTTTTTAAAATATCAGATATAAGTTAATATATTTCTTAGAAAAATAATTTGAAAAGTAATCGCTCTCTTAACTTTGGAAATTATATACCATTTATATCATCATAACCTTTATGTTTATACTACAGTAGGAACATTTTTTCAGATGAGAGATACAGTTAGGTTTTGTTTTTAAATTTTGAGTTATAAGACATGTCCATTTTATCAAAACCAATTTAGCACATAAAAGTAATAAGAAGTTTAATGTTTAACATTATCACTATCTATTTGAAATCAGCTCAAATAGATTTTCTACTTGTTCTAGGCATTGCTATGTTGTCCTGACAGAGAACATAGTTTTAAGAAATATACAGTTCATGAGCACAATGATCTGGGAAAAGTTGTATCTTTGGCTCTATTTCTAAGTGATTATAGGCAGAAGTTATTTACCTGATTTATTAACAGAATCTCTTTCCTAATTAAAATGTTCATCCTTTTACTGAAGTATAATGAATTAAGAATTATGATAAAAGGATTCTACCAATACCTCGATAGCATCCAGGAAAGAATAATTATAAAATTATTTTTGCAACCTAAGTCTTGCAATTGAACAATAATGTATAGTAATTCAGCATCTTCCACATCAAATAGTTTTATAAAAGTAATATGTATTGGCCAATCTATCTCCCCATATATGCATAGTATTTTATTTTATACATATATTTCTATTGATTTCAGAGGGCAAGGGAGAGGGAGAAAAAGAGAAACCAATGATGAGAATCACTGATCAGCTGCCTCCTGCCAGCCCCTACTGGGGATTGAGCCTGCAACCAGGGCATGTCCTGACCCAGAATTGAACTGTTTATAGGTTGATGCTCGACCACTGAGAAACACTGACCAGGCTCTCCGCAATATTCTAAAGCTCCCCTCCCCACCCCACCCCCCCAAAAATGAATATGATAAAACCACACTAAAGGACTGTACTTAGAAAACAAAATTAGTGAAAGGAACATAAGAAGTTAAGATATGAATAATTGTGCTGCTAAGAATATCTTATATCCATGTGAGATGATAAAAATAATTTTGAAATAATTCTTGGAAAATTTCTTTATTCTAAGCTTCAGCAACCTTCACGAGAAACTGTTATCATAAAAAAAGAATAAAATTTTTTGTTATCATGAGTAGGGCTTTGTGGTTAGAAAACCTTGTTTGGAATCTAGACTTTGCCCTTGACTAGCCATGTGATCTTGGACAAGTTACTAAAAACCCCAACTTCTTCATGGATATAAAGAAAATGGATAATGAATAATGGACAGTGTGCAATATATAAATGATAGCTGTGCAGGCCGAAGAAGAAATCCCAGATTTACCAAGAACTATAAAAGGACATATTGTATTCTATTAGAGAAAATAATACTAGTAATTTCTGATGATAAAGTTGGAGTATCCACATTAAGTTCTAAAAAATATGATATTTTTGAAAAATTATATGCTTCATAACTTATATGAAACAACAGTAATATTTCAAAATTAAGTATAAATGTTCCATAGCACTATATTTAGAGGTTAACAGGATATCTCATGTAGCTTGTTTGATGATGAAGAGGTAAGAGATAACTGCCAATTATATATATGACAATAAGGTAATAAACCCTAAAATGAGAAATCTATGCTACATAAAGAACTCTCTTTGTGAAGGAAATAATAATAATAATAATAATAATAATAATAATAATAATTTTTACTATTGTGCAATTGGCTGTGAAAGGCTGATTTGAAAAATATGTATCAAAGAAAAAATTAAAAGCAAAGCACTAGAAGGACACACTGGGCAAGCATTTAAAAGTTTTTTTCTTTTTCAGTTTCTGCTAATAAATTATAGCAAGAACATTTGCCTCTGACTAGAAATCAATATTTTGTATATTTCATTTCTCAATGGAGAGTTCATTCTGAAAATTATTTCATCTCCTTGAGTTAGAAATCAGGATAGTTATAGCATTGCTTAATTATCTTGTTGACACAGCATCTTACTTAAGATCTGTACTTATTTTGCTTTTGTGCTATTAAACTGCTTTTTCTAACACAGATTTCCTTATTGTACATTTTCTGATTGTCTTTATTGATGACATGTACAAAGGAAAGAAATTAACAGGAAGCATGGTTGCTTCATTTGTAAATCAAGAAAATAAAGGTAAAAAAATACTAAATATAATGACAAATTTCAAATAAAAAATTTATACATGCCATAGGATATTACTATATTTGCATTCATCGTCATAATACTTGCTCATAACAAAAATTTATTATATAGGCCAATCTGATATGTTAGCTATGCAAAGTACTCTTAGGCACATCATTAATTGCTGTTAAAAAATTCACAAATAGGTGTCAGATTATATTAGGATCTAGTTAATATTTACAAACAAGGATTTTATAATCCTTCAAAAGAGCAAGGCTTTGGAGCAATATGGCATATATCACTCATATAAACCAAACTATATTTACTGACATTAATAAAGTGCAGTGAATGAATATGAGTGTGTCACCTTAGTAGCTTTAATTTACAGAAATCATTAATCACGGTGAAACACCACTTACACTTTTCATTTGTATTTTCTTTAAAACTATAAAAACAAAATATGCTTAGTAGCTTGAATATTAATGAGGTGGCAGGTGATTTATTGTGGAGTTTCTTCTGTCTCAGTGACCAACCTCCCGGGAAAGACAATACAGGCTCTGAGAAGACATGAGTTTAAAAAAGGAATGAGTCGCAGCCCTGCTCTGCTACAGAACTGGGTATTTAGCAGGGCTGTCTGAATTAACCTAGTGTTCTGGAGGGTAGGAGAGGGTTTGAAGGAAGAGTAGACAGTGTTTGCTTATATCATTATCTAAGGTAGAGAGGAGAAATATTTTACCTTTTTTTGCTAAAACATGGTTACAAATCAAAAGTGAAAAGTACAACTAAAGCATATGTAATTTGCATTTAATTTCTGATTTAGAAGAGACGATTCAGTTTTATTAGCTTATTTCTTTTTGTTAGCCTCAAGGGTAGCACCATCTTAGGTAAATGATTATTTCTTTTACTTGGCATTCAGATAACAACCTCATTCCTCCCACCTATTACTAGAAAATAAAGATTAAAAAAAGAAAGGAAACCTTTGGGAGCAAATGATAAATTTTAACATCTGATTACTTGAGAGTACTGGCAAGAACCAGTTATTAGGTGTAGAAACAGAAGTAAATTTCTGAATAAAAGAATAATAACAATAATACTTATGTTCCAGGCACTGTTGTAACCAAATAACATATATTAAGTAACTCTAGTCTCAGGGCCCTCCTGAGGGGGTATTACTTATATCCCTATTGTATAGACATTGAGAAGTTAAGCAATTTACCAAAATCACTGGGTTCAGGCTCCATTCTCAAAACTATTGTACATAACTGCAGTGAGTAAGGCAACTACCTGCAAATGTCTATTTGTTGGCAGCTTTCCCCTTTGTATTGATAATGTTTCTAACAAGTGAGGTCCCCTTTGAGTAGGTAGTGTGCCACTGAGAGTCAAAATGTACCCTAAAAATTTACAAAAAGATTGCCACAGGCCATCATAATTTTACTGATTACATAAACTTACTGAGAATGCATGTACAGGTGAATATGACTCTGAACCTCTAGAGCAGCGGTTCGCAACCTGTGGGTCGTGAACAATGAAAATACATCCTGCATATCAGATATTTACATTATGATTCATAACAGTAGCAAAATTACAGTTATGAAGTAGCAACAAAAATAATTTTATGGCTGGGGGACACCCCAACATGAGGAACTGTATTAAAGGGTCGCGGCATTAGGAAGGTTGAGAACCACTGCTAGAGGAAATGTATTAGCTTTAATAAAGAATTGCTACCCATCGATAGATCAGTCTTCTGCCACATAACAAATTTGGCTTAAATAAATTCAGCATTAGTGGTCAGTTCACCACGTATAAAAGTCTAAATTGCGTTGTGTGGGAAGTTGATGAGATGGAGGATGGGAAGTGGGGGAAAATAAAAACCCATGATGCTAACCAAGCCATTGTTCTAAAATAAGAAATGCCTTTTTGCTAAATCTGCCACTCAGATAGGGCATATTTTTGCAATAAATCAACAGCTGGGTTGGGGTGAGGGCACCTTTTTATAATTCACTCAACTATAACATACTGATAAGTAGTTACATAGCAAAACTGGATTTTAAACTGACATTTCTGACGTTGATTCAACTAATTAAATAAAAAATGGGTATCACAATTATATTATTCATGATGAAATAAAGCCTACTAAAGTTTAACTTTAGAAAATATTCCAATTTCTACACAGATCTACAAAAAGAGTGGAAATATTTAACAATTACTTGAAGTACCAGAGAACTTTCTCAGGAGATACTTCATTTGTGGGTCAAACTTATGTTTCAGGGGCAATGTTAATCTAAATTGTTCAAGATGAGATTTGGCCAGCAGACACTGAGGGTAGGGGATACAGGTGTACAAGATTACTCTGCCTACAAATTGTTTCTATTATTACCAGGAAGTTGGAGTTGCTAGAAATTTGGATTAGGTTTCCAATAGACCTGACAGGAGCTTGGGGATTAAGGACTGACTTTAAGGTGCATGAAAATAGTAAATATTCAAATGAACAAATGAATAAACCCTACTGTAGGGTTTGTGAAAACTTGGTTTGGATCAGAGGTAACCTTACTTGAAACTTTGTAATTTACCATCATCTTGGGGCTCTTGCAAAGCTCTTGCTATCTGTGTATACAGTGGCATGACCTCAAGAAGTTCTGGATTTGTGTGAGTGTACAGCATTGTAGCAATGAAGTTGGCAGGGGAAAAATATTTGAAAATGTATAGGGGCCAAAACCGGTTTGGCTCAGTGGATAGAGCGTCGGCCTGCGGACTGAAAGGTCCCAGGTTCGATTCCGGTCAAGGGCATGTACCTGGGTTGCAGGCACATCCTCAGTAGGAGATGTGCAGGAGGCAGCTGATCAATGTTTCTCTCTCATCGATGTTTCTAACTCTCTATCTCTCTCCTTTCCTCTCTGTAAAAAATCAATAAAATATATATATAAAAAAATGTATAGGGAATATTCGGAAAACATCTTCATAAATATAGCTATTCTAAAGACAAATGTAGTGGACAGTTTTAAAGAGATGAGGTGTCCAAATAACAAAATCCCAAAGAGAATATATAAGAATGAGTACACAAATTGAAAACGATTAATAAATCTTCCAAGGTTTCCTATGATTTCAAGGAGTAAAATCCTATTAGTAATCACGTTTATCTCATTGGGAAATTTAAACCTGATATGTCAGATGTAACATGTTGGTTCAAGAATAGAATCTTAGAAATGGTTTTTAAAAATAAAAACTATTGAGAAGGGATCCTGCACTGCATGGTAAATACTTTATCCTTAATGGATCACAGAGATGATAATGATGGTTTCTTGTTTAGAAGAATAGATGATAAGACATACATACTTTTCAAACAATTATTCTTTTGATGAATTAGGCAGTGGTATGAATAGGAAAGAAAACCTACAGTGAAAATAGGATTAATTTTAAACAATGTTTTGTGGTTTTCAAGGGCCAGACCTGTTCTAAAGGCAAAAATAAGAGAGTTAAACTACCTAACTTAGAAAGGGAAATTTAAAAATTGCTAGTTATAAGAAACTAAGAATGAATGGGAAGTTAGAATATATGAAGATGTAAAGATGCAGGGCCTAATTTTCTTTTTAAATAATAGAGAATGTAATCTTTTGAATAAACAGAGGTGAATAATTATGTTGCTGAGGTGACTGAAGTGTTTATCTGGAAAGTGAATCTTGGATGCCACCTACCTAAATATGATACACACGCCTGAATGCAGGGAAGATAGGACCCTGGGAAATAAGACAAGATTAAAGAAGGAGGTTAAAGACTATCTTCAGAGATATAATATGAAGAAATAAAATTTTAAAGTACTCCCCTCATCTAAGGTAAAAAAATAGTGAGAGGAGAATAAAACGAGGAGTTTCTGACTTGGGGACTAGAAAATTAATATAGGAAATCAAGAAGAACACTGTGATGTCTACCACCATGAAAGTCACTGAGTGAAAGGAAGAATATATATCCTGAAGGAAAAGATCCCTGCCTGCACACACTTCAAATCATAAATTCAGTGTCACTCTCTCCCAAAGTCATCATTAAAGTAACTTATCGGCTGTCACAAGAAATTTTATACTTTCTTCAATAACTTTAAGAAATATCTTTTAAAACTAAATATTGTAAACATAGATTTAAACAGATGATCAGTCAATATAAAATATTATTTTCTTTAAATATATTTCAAATTGATCCAGCCATCTATATTTTATATATTCCAAGTTGATAAAATTCTTGAGAAGGAACTAAAATGGCACAGCAATATTATATAGGGAATGCAACTGACCTTAAAAATCAAGGTCATAAATTATGCATTTAGAAAGTTTTTGCTAAAAGTTACATACCTTACTATTTTTTATATAAATTTAGATCATGATGATAGGCAAAATAGTTTTACATATTTTATCCATCTTCACAGCAGGCAATCAAACAGTGCACCATTAAAATCATATTATCTCGTGTTTTATTTAAACAACAATTATTCTATGGTTTCTGTAATCATTACATGTAAGATACTTCTAATAATAAATCTTATTAATTAGGATAACTTTTTTCTTGGAGCATACCTATAAATTTTCTATACATGAGATTATTGTAAAAATAAAGAAAATATTTCACTATGGAAGCAAATTAGTTCCTAAACTTTGGAGGCATTTTTAAGTCATTTGTGTTCTGTAATTTGAAAGCTTGTCAAAAAGTTTGAGTATTCATATCTAAACACATTTTTACAAACTAACCATTAAAATTAAAAATTAAATGTTAAAAGAAGAATATTTGAGCAATATTATGTAAATCAATATACCACAACAAATAAAAATAAACAAATAATGAAACAAAATACAAGAAGGGATTTGTTTTATTTTAATTTATTTTCTTCATATTTGAAGGTATATTTGTACTCACTGTTCTTATTTAAGCAAAAGAGATATAGAATACTTAATATTATCACTGGATGATAGTTACTATATCACTGCCAAGTAACATATGAAAATCAGTTAAGGTTATATATAACATGGATCCCTGTAACAAATTCAACTTGGACACCACATATCCTAAATTATTTTATATTAATAGGATGCAATTTACTTGAGAAAAAGTAATTTAAGAGCAGGAGCATTTGAATCTTTCTTAATCATAAGCCATAACTGTGTTAAATTATTTGTTTCTAAGTAGCATTAAATGTAACAAAAAGCTGACAGAACATGTTTAGACCAAACTAATAATCCTAATTTGGTAAGAAAAAATAATAATGTTGATCATAAAAATAAGTTCTGAATATATGCATCAGAAATGTCTTTTTTAGATGGAGACATTTTTGGAATAAACTTATACAATCACCACCTTCCCAGATAAAACTATATTGTATTCTAAATATTTTCTTGCACTGACTAGTGTATTCTTGCTCTCCACAAATAATGCATCTATGCATTTTTATTGTGGTCAATTTAATTCTAATCACTTGCACACATGCACTATATGAGAGAGTAAGAAAGAATACAAAATAACCATAAACAAAACAGTAGATTAAGTGAAGTTCATTTAAAAAAAACCTAAATTATGACCTAGGAACATTTTTACTGAAGCACACACATAAAATAATCATAACACATACAGATATGCATATATAAAGATCTATAAATATCCAATATTATCTGAATAAGTTTTTTAGATATTAAGATGTGATTTTTTCCCCTCCAAATACACAGGTTGCCTTAAGTATGTATTAGACAGTATATTTTTACTTCTACAAAGACTATGAAAGTGCTCTATACCCGGGACAATGTGGAACTCTATGATGCTTAGCAGACTATATAGCCACATAATTGCTCATTTTCACTGCTTCCAACGAGGCCTGACAGCTCACCAGTTTATAGCAGTGGCGGATGACTAGAAAAAGAAAGTTCTTGTTTTCTAACTTCCTTTCAGAAAAGATTTCCTGAAAATTCAGGATTGAAAAAAAGGCTTATGAATAATGGAACACACTGCTACTACACTCAACCAGGTTTTATATCTTTGCAATATTCCTATCACATGAAGAAAGGTCCAGAAGTTACAAAAAAAAGCAATGCATTTAATAACTTCTTAAAGTAACCACAACTGTAATAAATATGAAAAATCATTTCTAATTACCTCTGTTGAGTGACGCTGAACTGTTTATATCTCCAGTAATGAAGGAAGACTCTGACTGCTTTCGGACTGTGTCATTCCACATTCTACGAATTCGGCTCTTGATGGGGGAAAAGGAAAAGGAAATGAACTCTCCAAGTAGTGAATTCTCACAAAAATCATTTTTTTTCTTTCTTAATTATACGAGACCTTTGTTTCTGGCATCTGGCAAATATACAACATCTATATGCTGGCAGTACAGTGGCATGAGAACATCAGAAAATAAATCAATGTTAATAATTTGTTCTTATCCTATCTATTAAAAGAGTAATATGCAAATTGACCATCACTCCAACACACAAGATGGCCGCCTCCATGTGGACACAAGATGGCCAGCAGGGGAGGGCAGTTGTGGGCAACCAGGCCTGCAGGGGAGCAATTAGGCGTTGATCAGGCTGGCAGGGGAGTGGTTAGGGGGCAATCAGGCAGGTAGGCAAGTGAGAGGTTGGGAGACAGCCTAAATGGGCAGTCAGACATCCCTCGAGGCGTCCCAGATTGGAGAGGGTACAGGCTGGGCTAAGGGACACCCCTCCCCCCCTGCACAAATTTCATGCACCAGGCCTCTAGTTAACTATAATTCTAAGTGCCTATACACAAAACAATTATAATTGTGAAAAGGAATAAATGTAACATACTATACCAATTTAAACATGTTGAAAATATATAGAAATGTTCTTGACACAGTTAGAATTTAATAATTTTAGTTTCCAAGGCAAAACAAATTATTTTTATTGTAATTTTAATGGGAATGGGATATTTAAGTATCTATTACATTGTCAGTTTTATTAACAAAATATTTAGTTCATGAATTAAAGATCTTGTAAGAAAGAGTTCAGTAAAAAATAACATAGAATATTATTAAGATTCTACTGAACTTAATTAACATTTCCATTTATTTGTAAGAAGACTAATGTAATTTTAAAGGTTACATACTATCTTGACGTTTCTTTTTTAAGAAAGAGATAAAGGAAGTTGATTTACCCTTATTCAGTGTTTCACAGTAGGAAGTTTTATAGAGAACTAAAAATTCTTACATGATTATTTATGTTCTGAAATGCAAAATTCTAAGTGTTGGATAATTCAATAAAGCAATGTGGTATTTTCCCATTTTGGGGGGATTATTTTTCTGGTTTATTTATTTTGTTATTTTATTGAGTTAGAGATCAAAAGAGTATTAACAATCTTGGGAGGAGAAAACAAAATCTTTCAGAAGCTTTTCTAGGGCTGAAATAGTTATAAGCACTATTTATTACTACTGCCAGTGGTGAAACCAAGCTCACAAATGGGTTATGTTCCAAATATATTCGCACTCCTTGAATAATGGGAGTACCTAATCTTAAAAATTGGTTTTGTGAATGTTGGGACATGTTTATTCTTCAGCAGTATTATCTATAATGTTATAAAGGTCAGCAAACACGCACATACACACACATATACAGCAAAGCTAATTTTAATAAAAAGCATAATAAGAAAACTGGTGCAGGATTTGAGACCCTGATGACTTGAGAATATTTTATTGGATAATATTTCAAGGCTTCAAATTGAAATATTGAGAAGGAATATTAAGAACATTGGTTTAATTAATTAATTAATTAAATATTAAGCACTCTCTACTATATGCAAAATACTAACCTAGGAAGTACAAAGGGGAGAAGCAAACCCAAAATGTCTAATCATGTATCCACAAATCTCCATAGAAGCATTAATTACTACAACTCAAAACTATAAACAACCCAATGACTATCAGTGGTAGGATAAATGAATAAATTATAGAATAATACACAGCAGTGAAATAGAAAAAGGAATATAGCCTACTGCAGCAATGGAGATATCTGAGAAAAGAGATTTCATGTGAATAAGTATCAAACATATGCAAAACAAAATGTAATGTTAAATATTAGGATAATTGTTATATTTGGAGGTGAATGATTGAGAAGGGTTCAAAGGGTTTCTAAGGTACTACCAATCTGATATTATTTGACTGGGAAGGCATGATACGTTTTGTAGACTTTTGTGACTATCCGTTATACTCCATAACTTTAAAAAAATTAGAATGTGCACATAATAAGGGCATATGTCCTTGTTTAGGAACACTGAAGATACGACATTGAAGTGACATCTTAACTGAGAGTTGACAAAATTGTGATTTGTTAGGTGACTTCTAAATGAGCTGCCCCCATTATCTCATCTTCTCTTAGTCTCTTCTACCTGGGCTAGCCACACCTATTCTTCAGCATTCCTTACCATGCTAAACAAGCCTCTGCTTTAGGACTTGGTAAACTTGTTTCTTCTGCCATATACAGGTATGGGTAGCTCCATCAATTTTAAGGCTTTGCTCAAAAATTTTCTCCTTCAAGAAACCTAACTCATGACTACCTTATTTAGAACTAGAGGCCTGATGCACGAAATTCATGCATAGGTAGGGTCCCTAGGCCTGGCCAGCGATCAAGGCCAATCTCTGGGGTGACTGGCAGGGCAATCGGGAGGCCCCTGCTGGCACCCGCCTTGGCTGGCCTGGTGCTGCCCACTCGCTGGCCCCGCCCACCCCTGCTGCCACCAGTCACCTCCCTCTGCGGGGATCGTGCCTAAACCGGCAGTTGGACATCCCTCTCCCAATCCAGGACACTGCATGCACCAGTGACCATACTTTTCATACTGGTGAAAGGCATCTTGCTGTTGTATGGGCAGCTACATTTTTTTTGCCTTGATTATAAAAAGTAGTACATAACATGTTCCTTCTGAGGCAGAAGTACCATTTTCCCCATCTTCTGGATGGGGAAAAACTGAAGCAGAAAGAAGTCATGTAATTGGCACTGTCACACAGTTATGTGTCAGAATCAGGGCTGACCACAAAATGTGCAAGCCAGAGTCCATGCATGTCATCGCTGCATCATCCTGTTTTTTCAGTGTTAGAGTAGCCTTGCCAGGTTTTAATTTTTAAATCTAAGACTCTGTTCCCAATATAAGGGTAGGGACCCTAGGCCTGGCCAGTAACCAGGGCCAATCTGTGGAGTGACCGACGGGCAGAGTTATCAGGAGGCCCCTGCTGGCACCCGCCTTGGCTGGCAGCTTGGCGCCACATGCTTGCTGGTCCCATCCCCCACCATCACTCCTGGTTGCCTCCCTTTGTGGGGTGACTGTTGGGTGGGGCAATCGGGGGGCCCCTGCTGGCACCACCTTGGCTGGTCGTCTGGTGCCGCCTGCTGGCCAGTCCCGCCCCCTGATCACCACTGCCAGTCGCCTCCCTCTTGGGGGGCAGATGCTCACTGCAGGTTGGGGGCATCTCCTGCATTGAACATCTGCCCCCTGATGGTCAGTGTGTGTCATAGCAACTGGTCATTCCTCTGGTCATTCCACCGTTCAGTCGGTTTGCATGTTAGGGTTTTATTATATAGGATTGTATTCCAGGTACTCAACTCTACTATCACCTCTCATAGACATTACCATTTACTATAATACTACACATTATAATAATGTACTTGTTTCTTATAGTTAACTAGAGACCCCGTGCATGAAATTTGTGCATGGGTATGGTCCCTAGCAGCTGCCAGCTGCCGGCTGGGGCCTTCCTTCACTCCTCACCACCTCTGATCGTCAGCGAACGTCATAGCGAGCAATCAAACTCCAAGTTGGTCGAACTCCCGAGGGACACTTTGCATATTAGGCTTTATATATATAGATGTTCAACATCTAATGTCTAATATCTACATTATACAAGGGTGGGAAAAAGTATGTTTACAGTTGTGAGTGTGCAAAACAGTTTTTCTTATGTTACTATTAATTTATTGCATTATTTTCCATACAAATTAATCTACATTTGCCTACCCCTGTATTGGAGGGTCTACCAAAACAGAATTTTGGTCTTTTTGTTAACTGATGTATCACACAATTGAAATAATGCCTGGTACATGATAAATATTATATGTGGATATATAGAATGTATAGTTTATATAAATTTTCTCTGTGTTCTAGGCTATGCTATGCATTTTTCATGTATTCACTCCTTGAGACCTCAGAAGAACTCCTTGAGATAGGTAGTCTTTTATTCATTGGAAATCTAAGGTTCAGAGGTTAATTAACATGTCCAATGTCACAGACCTAATAAGTGGAATAACCCATATTTGAACTCAGTTATTTGGCTCCTGTTCTAGGAAATTAACAACTCACTCTACTATATAAAATAAGAGTTGAATAGGAACAGAAGAAAAGGGAAAAGTATTGCATGGCAGAGGAAAAAGTATATGGTATATGACATAAATCCAACACTTAAAAGTTCATGGAACTTATGAAGCCTTAGAATATGGAGGTAAAAAAAGCAACTCACAGAAGAAATATAGTAAGGTATTACTTAAAAGAAAGATTTTACACATATATTTTAAAACTAGAGGCCCGGTGCACAAAAATTTGTGCACTCAGGGGGGTCCCTCAGCCCGGCCTATGCCCTCTTGCAGTCTGGGGGATCGGGCCCAAGCTGGCAGTCAGACATCCCTCTGGCAGCCCGGCAGCCCTCAGGGGATGTCCACTTACCAGCAGGGAGCAGACCTAAGCTGCAGTCGGACATCCTTAGTGCTGCTGAGGAGGTGGGAGAGGCTCCCACCACCACCGCTGTGCTTGCAGCAATCAGCCTGGCTTATGGCTGAGCAGAGCTCCCCCTGTGGGAGCGCACTGACCACCAGGGGACAGCTCCTGAATTGAGCATCTGCCCCCTGGTGGTCAGTGTGTGTCTTAGTGACCAGTCATTCCCAGTCGTTCTGCTGTTAGGGTCAATTTGCATATTATCCTTTTATTATATAGGATAGAGGCCTGGTGCACGGGTGGGGGCCAGCTGGTTTGCCCTGAAGGGTGTCCCAGATCAGGGTGGGGGTCCCCACTGGGGTGCCTGGCCAGCCTGGGTGAGGGGCTGATGGCTGTTTGCAGGCTGGTCACACCCCCTTCAGGGTGGGGGTCCCCACTGGGATGCCTGGCCAGCCTGGGTGAGGGGCTGATAGCTGTTTGCAGGCTGGTCAAGCCCCCCCCCAGTGGGGACCCTCACCCCATGGAGGTTTGGCCAGCCTGGGTAAGGGGCTGATAGCTGTTTTCAGGCTGTCCAAGCCCCCCAGCGACGGAAGCTCCCAGCCTCTCCTTTTTTTCTTTCTTTTTTTTATTCTGGGACTTATTTACCTTCTATAATTGAAACTTTGTAGCCTTGAGTAGAGCTCAGAGCCGGCCAGGGCAGGCAGGAAGCTTGGCTTCCTCCATCGCCAGGGGCAACCCAAGCCTCCAGCTCACTCCAGCTCCATGGCCACAGCCGACTGAAAGCAGGTATCTGGGGTTTATTTATCTTCTATAACTGAAACTTTGTTGCCTTGAGTGGAGCTCAGAGCTGGCCGCGGCAGGCGGGAAGCTTGGCTTCCTCCATCACTGGAGCAACCAAGCCTCCTGCTTGCTCCAGCTCTGTGGCTGCTGGCCGCCATCTTGGTTGGGTTAATTTCCATAAAGTCGTTCTGATTGGCTGGTGGGCGTGGCTTAAGGTGTAGCGAAGGTACGGTCAATTTGCATGTTTGTCTTTTATTAGTGTAGATATGTTTTTATTGAATTTAGAGAGAGAGATAGAAGGAGGCGGAGAGAGAGAAACATTGATCAGTTGCCTCCCATACACACTTGGCTGGGGAGACCCAACCCACAACCTGGGCATGTGTGCAAATCAGTAACCTTTTAATGCATGGGGCAACTCTCAACCAAGTGGGCCACGTTGGCCAGGGATTAAAAGAAAAATTTTATTTTATTCTTTTAAAATATATTTTTATTGATTTCAGAGAGGAAGGGAGAGGGAGAGAGATATAGAAACATCAATGATGAGAGGGAATCATTGATTGGTTGCCTTCAGCACACTCCCTACTGGGGATCCCAGGCATGTGCTCTTGACCGGAATCGAACCTGGGACCCTTCAGTCCTCAAGCCAACGCTCTATTCACTGAGACAAACCGGCTAGGGCAAAAGAAAGATTTTAAAAAGGCATACTAAACAATATCTATTTTTGGGAGAAGGAAAAACTATTAGAATAAGTCAAGGAAATGAAAATCAAAAGTTAGAAGTTTTTCTCTGGTGAAATGGCATAAGGATTGATTAAGAAGAGGTCTCAAGAAGGGGCAAATATATGGGACATGTTCTATTTCCTAACTTGGATGTTGAGTTTACAAATGTTCATTTTATTACTATGCTTCACAATTTAATAAATGTTGTATACATTTTTATGTGTCAAATCATATAATAAGTTATTAATTCATCTAAAAAGTCAATAAAATAAATAAAATATAAATGACAACAATTAAAAGAAGGTCAAAGTGGGAAGGACAACAGCTCAACCCATAGTTTTTACACACGCACACACACACACACACACACACACACACACTTTCACACCAAACCTAAATACATCTCAGTGAATACATGTTTATGTGATTATGGGTACTGCCAGACTTTTATTTATTTATTTTTAAATATAAGAAGGAAAGAGAGATAGACACGTCAATGATGAGAGATAATCATTGACTGGTTGCCTCCTGCATGCCCCACACTGGGGATTGAGCCTGCAACCCAGGCATGTGCCCTGACAGGGAATCGAATCATGACATTCTGGTTCATAGTTCAATACTCAACCACTGAACCACACTGACAGGGCAGTATTGCCAAACTTTTAAAAGTGATTAACCAGGGAGTAGATATAGGGGAGTAACTGGTGTGTAGTATTTTCACATTTTAGTCTTGTCAATGGATTTCCCTCCATTATCTACCTAGAATCCACATTATTTTTATTACATGTGGATGATATCCTGTCACTTACTTTTCTAAATCATCCCATTGGCTTTCTAAAATAATCTGAATAAGATCTAAACTCACATGTGCTTACAAATACCCATGGATCTGTCTTTACCCTTCTCCTTTGAATTCATCGCCCAATCACTTTTTCATTCACTTTAACCAATGGCATTCCTTCTATTCTGGAATTTCCAAGTTCTCCCCTACCTTATGGGCTTTGTATTAGATGTTCCAACATCTGGAATTCTTTCCCCCTAAACTCCCTTCCTATCATTGAGAATCTTGGCATACACATCATTTTCCAAAATAGTCTTCTTCAGCACTGAATCCAAGGAGCCACCTGGACATTAGGCATCGGTTGGTTTATTGGCTTGTTACTAAATTTTCTCTCCTCCACAACTAGAATTGAAGCTTCCCAATCACAGGGGAAGTTATTTGTCATTTAACCATTTTTTATTACATGTGGATGTATCTCCAAAGTTTAGAAGATTGCTTGGCATACTACAGGAGACACTCAATATTTCTCAATAATAAATAAATAAATAAATAAATAAATAAATAAATAAATAAATAAAGAGAGATTACTATTTTAGAAGTTCTATGATGTGAAAAGGCATCCATACTCCTGAAACTTACCTTAACATCAGTATTTTAGATTTTGCTTATGAAAGGTCAGTTAATATGTTTATTACTTTTACTTAAACATACTGGATTTAAGTAACTTTCATTTTATGTTGGGTTGGAGTGTCATTGTTAATTAGAATTAGTATTACATTAAGCATAGGAATATAATGTATGGTTTTTAGTCAAGATTAGAATTGTGATGTTAAAATTATAAAAGTGAAAAAATATAATACAACTTTAAAATACATAACTGTAATAATGACACTAATAAATGGTAGCTGCTCCAGTTTATTGAGCACACACAATTTGTTTTAAGTATTTTGTATTCATTAGCTCAGTATTCCTAACAACATAAGAAATCAGTATTATTACCACCGCTTTACAGATGAAAAAACTGAACGTTCAATGAGATTAAGTAACTTGTGTCAGAGCAGATATATGGCAAGGATAATATTGACACCATGGTCTACCCAGCCACCAAGTTAACGATTATTCTATTGAGCTGCATTGCTCTATCTTGTAGCTTAGAAGTATTGCTAAACACTGCACAACATTGTTGTAATATAATAAATGAAAGTCCCCAATATCATGTTTTCTTAATGGCAAATTTCAATAAAATGACTACAGGATGATGGTTGGTGAGCTCAATTATATGAAAAGCATGCAGGGCCTAACCAAGCTGGATGATATACAGAATCTCAGCAATTTCAATTTAAAAGTTGTGGAAAAGATTACTACAAGAAGAGGAGGTAGGGACTATCAGGTTGACAATAAAAGCATGTATTAAAGGGGCTTGTGCTGGAAGCATCATTAGGTGTGCCCGACTCTTACGTGAGACTTCAGATTTCTAACTGGCAAGTTTCTAGTTCTAAACTAAGAAATCTCAGTTCACCTAGTTGCAACATCTGGTCCCCTAACTTGCAACCTTAATAAGACATAGAAATAATAAGACAAATCAAATTCAAATGACTAATAATTGTGTATTATATCTATATAATAAAAGCCTAAGTGACCATTACCGTGGAACGACCAGAATGACCGGTTACTATGATGTGCAAGGACCACTTATGAGAAAGTTCAAGTGCTAGTTAGGTGTGTACAACTGTACAGTGGATGTGTATGAGAGAATCAGATATATTAAATTTGTAAATGATATTTAATGGTTACAAGGATAGCCCAACTGCATGGCTCAGTGGTTGAGCATCAACCTATGAACCAGGAGGTTGAGGTTTGATTCCCTTTCAGAACACATGCCCAGGTTGTGGCCTCAATCCCCAGTGTGGGGCATGCAGGAGGCAGCTGATCAATCATTCTTTCTCATCATTGATGTTTCTATCTCTCTCTCCTTTCCCTTCCTCTTTGAAATCAATAAAGATATATTTGTAGGTTACAAGGATATTTAATTTCCTAAGTGTATGAATTAAATTGTTTAGGGAAATTTAATCTGCTAACTTTATAAACCAATTAAGTAATAATCAAAGAACAAATGAAGTGATCTTTCTTACATTATGTAAAATTACCAAATTTACAAATAATAATTAGATTTATAGGTTGAGCTAAAAGAGTTAAGAAAATACTGTCTTTATCTATAACTTTATTTAAATTTAAGTCTTCAGAAAATTTTAATCAACGACACTGAAAACATGATTGTTTCTCCCACTGAATAATGCAATCTTAAAAATATTAGCCTGCTAGTCTGAACCCAAACCCAAGCATGACCCACATAATGCTAGGTCTCTTATTTAACTGGCTCATTCTAGTCTCCTGAAGTTGCTGAAATTTCTACATAATAACCATTAGACTAACACTGTGGCCTGGGACAAATGGTTGACAGGTTACCTAAAAGTTTACAGTTTCCCTGGTGAAGGACAGTGCAGCTACTCTATCTAGTGTCGGGCTGATGGCAGTAGCATTTAGACTAGTTTAAACAACAAAGCTGTTTCAGTATCCTTCCATCCCCTGATAAGTTCTTCAAGTAATCTGCCAACAACACGTTATAAGTTATAACTGTTTTTACTAAGCATACCATTTAATAAGTAAATACTTTTAGTATGTGACAGAGAATTATTACATTGGTTTAAAGAAGCAATTAACTCAAGAATCACATATGTAAAATATTCATGTTTTAGAATTTCGGTTGAAATGCACAATTCCTTTCCCACCTCTGTACTCACTGCACTGAACCAATTTGAAATCATTAATTGTTACACAAACTTAGACCCTACATTGCATGATTTTATTGCAATTTGGATTCTTAAATTTTTGTCATAATCATGCCTGTTTGAGATACACTAAAAGTTGATGTGTTAAACACTTGGGATAGAAAATAGAGCTGATCAAGAAAGGGCGGCATTCCATAACAAAATATAGGTGAAAGGTATTTCATTTTGATTAATAAATATGGCTTACCTGTGAGCCTGTGGAGTAGCGTCCAGGAGTTCGAGAACCAGATGTTTTCCCTGAGCCAATGGAACTCTCTGTACTTTTGCCACTACAACAATGTGTTCGCAGGCATTTCCCGTACTCTTTGCGTACCTAGCCAATTAAACAGTAACCTCAATTAGTAAGTCATTCATTTCAGCTAGGAACTATGGTATAAAATATATGAGTATTATTTTTAGATAACATAATTATTTCTTTGCCATATAGACATAAGAAAGTCTGTTCAGCATATTTTTACAATATAAAATAATGATATTCATACCATTTAACTTGAAATTTTGATTATTAGAGACTTTTAAAACACACACTTCCAATCACACCATAACAATATACCTCTTAGATCAAAGAACCAAAATGTAAGACTCCTCTAGATGCTATTGTAGGCTCATAAATTTGATATGAAGTACCCTATTGGTGCAACTGGCTTTACCCAAAAGTCTAGCAAGGAATTTATATAGAGAGAAGTGGGAACGGAGAAAGGGAGGGAGAGAGTGAGAGAAAGAGAGCAGAGAGAGAAAGTACTTAAAGACAGCAAAAAGGAATGCATTAGGCTTAAGCATTTTTAAACATTTTTTAAAATGAGTTCAAAGAGAGGGAGAGAGGGGTAGAAACATCAATGATGAGAAAGAATCATTGATTGGCTTCTTCCTGCACATCCCCTACTAGGGATCAAGCCTGAATTCCAGGCATGTGTCCTGACCAGGAATGGAACCCTCATGGGCCCACGTTCAACCATTGGGCCCTACTGGCTGGGCAAGCATTTCTTTTACATGTACTACAGTGGGGACTTGGCTTACAAGTGTCCCGACTAACGAGTTTTTCGAGATACGAGCCATCTCTCGGCCGATTTTTTGCTTTGAGTTGCGAGCTAAAATTCGGGTTACGAGCCAGCTTCAGATACCCCACCGCTAGTTGGCGCAGCGAACGTCACAGTGAACACCACAACATCAGCCAGCATCACGTGGCTCACTTGTTCACTTTATGATTTGACATATGAGTAATTTGAGTTACGAGCTCCGTCACAGAACGAATTAAACTCGTAAGTCAAGGCCCCACTGTATATTTCTTTGAAGTTTATTTCTCATAAAAGAGCAAATTTGCAACTTCAGAATATAAGATTCAAAATATTTAAAATGTATTTTCTTGAAATAGTTCTATTCAATAATCACAGAGAAATATGGTTGCTTTTCTTTATAGCACTGATGATTAAATTCTTAATCCAGTTATAGTATAAAACACAGGAAAAAGGAGAAAATATTTTTAAATGGATGCTTTCAAACAGTAAACTATTATATCAACTATTTGGGGGGGAAATTTTATCATGTTAAAATTTTTTATTATTGCCTATTTAATCAAACATAACACACAAAAATTAACAATAACTGCCCTAAATCATACCTCCACTACCAACATCAACAAAAATAATACCAACCATGTGTCCATTAACTAAAACACATTCTGGGACATGTTATTGGTTGGCTATACATCCACACATTTATATTCATTACGAAGTAACATGGTACATACGTTCTTCTTAGCTCTTTATATACTGACTTCACATGAGTTCATCTTTCCACAACTTGTGACAATGTAATATTCCAATCTAATTTTATTTCAAAGTAATTAAAAATATATACTTTTTGAAGACTGTTATTTATAATAAAAAAACAAAAAAGAAAGTGAATGATATATTAAAATTAGTAATAAAAACTAAAACATGATACCTTAATATGCTAAAGTTTTATTCTAGCACAGATTTAGCAAATTAGGGAAAGAATGAACTCAGATTGGTTGAGAACTGACATGTATGGGATGACTATTTTGGAGATAGGG
>NW_005871183.1:3414963-3416320 GCF_000147115.1 Myotis lucifugus | reverse complement strand
CTTCAAAAGATAGGTTGGAATTAGCCAGTTTAGAGGATTAGGTTGATGAAAGGACAGATAAAAGAGACAAAGGCATTCTAAGTGTTGAGGAGCATGTGAGCCAAACAGAGAGGCATGATGTACTAATCTTTGAGGTCTTTCTCTGGTATGAAATGCCAAATTACATATCTTTAATATACTTAAGATTGTATTGGTATGTTTCCTAATCAATCTCTTCCATGCTACATTTATCAATAATAAAAAATACTTATTTTGAGTCAGTGTTTACAAGCCAACTCATATTTTGTTGATTTATTAAAGAAATAAGCTTTTGCCCACATACATGTGTATCCTGGATATGTGTGAGTTTTGGGGAGGGTGGAATAAAGATGCTTCTAATTTTTGATCACTAATTGACAGGAATTGTACTAGGCCCCTCCCTAATAATGACTCTGGAAAATAATTATTACCTACATTTTACAGATAAGTACACTGAAAATGTTAAGTAATAAAAGTAAACTGAAAGAATAAAAAGGTTAAGAAATGTGCCTTATGTGAAAAGAGTCAAAATTTCATGGGTGTTCTGTGATCAGAAAGTTTCAGGAGACCATATTTCTAACATGAATATATGACCAAAGAAGGCATTATATATTATTAATATTATTATTAAAGAAATCTAATAGGGTTATTCCTTCTCTGTACCCGGAAAAAAAATAAAGACAACTGTTTTAGATTTGAGAGACCTTAAAATAATCTCTACACAAAGGTAAGCACTATCAATTACAGTTTATTAATTTGTACTGAATTTATGAAGCATCTCCATGAACCTAAAGTTTGATCATAACCTACATCCTACTGTTTTTTCCTAATATACTCAATTCCTAATTTTTCTTTTTAGAAAAGAAAGTATTTTTTTAATGAAGTGATTTAAATCTAAACAAATATTTTTGGAGAGAGAGAGGAGGAGAGAAAAGAGAGAAGAGAGAGAAGAAAGAGAAATACTTCCCTTCTTATTACAAGGGCAGCAGTATTGTATAAGCCACAGGAATTCATCATGGACTATTTACATTTTCCAACAAAGGTTACATGTTCTGAACTGATTATATAGATAATCAGCATATCAGGATACCTAGTGATGCCAAGTCCCACATTTCGCTATATTACTTACTGGACCATGTCTGTGAGATATTTTTCTTTAAATTACAATAAAAGTTATTTGATTGTTCAATCATTTGCATTTTCTATGTATTATTTCACATGATATTCCACCTTGCCCCAAGAAAATATGTTATTCTTTTAATGTGGGGTGTTTTAGAATAAGAAGATGGGGAGAAAATATGCCTTACCAATGACATTTCTTTGATACACTTAGTCAGAA
>NW_005871183.1:3220469-3414863 GCF_000147115.1 Myotis lucifugus | reverse complement strand
AAAGAAAAGGTGATAACTTTAATGTCATCAGTGGAAATACTAGTGACACAATCATGCAATCCATACACAGAAAAAAATGACAACTCAGCATTTGATTTTTGTTAATGAGTTGAACCCTATTAAAAATAGCTCAAAAATGAACTATTCCACATTTCTCTAATGAAAATGTATGAGCAACTACATTAGCAAGGGAATATTTTTGAAATTCAATCAGATGGATTAAGAAAAACCTCCAAAAAGAGTTATTATTTTTAAAATATCCATACTACCCAAAACCATCTATAAATTAAATGCAATCTCTACCAAAATTCCAGTGGTATTTTTAACAGAGACAGAAAAAAATATCCTAAAGTTTGTACAGATCCACAAAAGACCCTTAATAGCCAAAACAAATTTGAGAAAGAACAAAGAAAGAGGCATCACACTTCCTGATTTGAAACTATACTATAAATCTATATTAATACAGTATGGTACTATCATAAAAATAGACACATAGACTAACAGAATAGAGACCCCAGAAATAAAACTTTGCATATATGGTCAACTAATAATTGACAAAGAACCCAAGAATTCTCAATAGGAAAAGGACAATCTCTTCACTTAAATGGTGTTGGGAAAACCGGATAACCACGTGCAGACAAAGGAAATTGCATCCCTATCTTACACAACTCACCAAATTTAACTAACAATGGATTAAAGACAAACATAAGGCCTGAAACCATAAAACTCATAGAAGAAAAAACAACACATGGGAATAGCCCTGGATATTGGTCTTAGTAAATATTTTATGGATAAGACATCAAAAGCAAAAATTAATAAGTAGAACTACATCAAACTAAAATGCTTCTAACAATCAATAGCCCTGGCTGGGTAGCTGAGTTGGTTAGAGCATTTTCCCAATATATCCAAGTTGTGGGTTAGATCCCTGATAAGGGCACACACAAGACTCAACCAATGAAGACATAAATAAATAGAACAACAAATTGATGTTTCTCTCTTTCTCTCTCTCTCTCTCTCTCTCTCTCTCTCTCTCTCTCTCTCTCTCTCTCCCTGCCTCCCTCTCTCTGTGTAAAAAAAGAAACAATCAACAAAATAACAAGTCAATCTACAGAATGAAAGAAAATATTTTCAAATCATATATCTGATAAGGGGTTAACATCCAAAGTATATAAAGAACTCATACAAATCATTAGCAATTAAAAAATGGACGGAGGTCACGGATAGTCATTGATCCTAAGAAGACATACAAATAGCCAGTATGAAAGATGTTCAACATCCCTAGTTAGAGAAATGCAAATTAAAACCACAATGAGATGTCACCTCACACTTGTTAGAATACTAAGCTTCTCAAAGATAAGGGATAAGTGTTGGTGAGGATATGCAGAAAAGGGAGCCTTTGTGCACTGTTGGTCGGAATGTAAATTGGCACAGCCATGAAAAACAATATGGAAGTTTCTCACCAATTAAAAATAGAACAACCATATGATCTAGCAATCCCACTTCTAGGTATTTATCCAAAGGAAATGAAATCACAGTCTTGAAGAGATATTTGCACTCCCCTGTTTCCTGCAACATTATTCACAATAGACAAGATATGGGAACAACCAACGTGTCCATAAATGAATGGATACTGCAATGCCGTGCATATATACAACGGAATATTTTTCAGCCATGAGAAAGAAGGAAATCCTGCCATTTGCAACAACATGGATGAACCTAGAGGGCATTATGCTAAGTGAACTAAGACAGAGATAAATACTGTAAGAGATAAATACTGTATGATCTCAAATGTGGAATCTAAAAAAGCTGACTTCATAGAAACATATTAGAATGGTGGTAGCTAGAGGTTTGGGGTTGAAGAAATGTGAAGATGTGGGTCAAAGGCTATAAACTTCTAGCTAGAAGATGAATAAGTTTTGGGGATCTAATAGACAAGATGATTATAGTAACGATACTCCATTGTATACTTGAGAGTTGCAAAGGGAGGACATCTTAAATGTTCTCACCACAAAAAAGAAATAGAAGTTATGTGAGGTGATGGAGGTATTAGCTAACACATTTCACAACACATATGTGTATCGAATGAACACACTGTAAACCTTAAATTTATAGAATGTTACATCTCAATTAAAAAAATAAAAAGAATCAAAGAAAAATCTCCTAAGACCACTTCTGCAATTTCACAGAGAAGTACCTGGTTTGTGTTTTTACATTTTTTTTTCCCCCTTAGGAAGGACAATAATCCTGTGTTCTTTATATTCTCTGATTTAGGCCATGTTCTTGATGCCAATAAAAAAAATGCCACAAAAATTTAAAAATTTCAAACACAGAATGGATGAAAGAACAATATGCTATTATACATCATTATAAATCATGAAAGTATGTTTATATATAAGGATTTGACTATTTTATTCATGAAGGGCCAGACAATTCGTATTTTAAGCTTTGTATCCCAAGAGGCAAAACTAACATTCTTATTTAAAATTTTAAATATAACCATTTAAAATGTAAAAGTCATTTTTGGTTGATGGGCTGTAAAATATTAAAGGCAGCTGAATACATTTGGCCAAAGAGCCATAGTTCGCTAAACTCTGTTCTCATGAATCATGAAATCGAACTTGACATATTTTTTGAAAATTTCAATTTTAAATAAGTTAAATATATTAAAAACTCTAGACTTAGATTTGGATTGTGAGGTTTAATATCTCTACCTGGATATCAAACTCAATTTTTAGTTATATCAGTGACGAGTATTTGCAAACACCCTTCTCAATTTTTTGCTTTACATCCTATCAGTCCCTCAAATGAAAAATTTAAAGAGAGAGATATCTTTATTTTCCAAAGAAAAATTTTAGGTATTATCTCTTTCTTAGAAAAAAATATTCATATTTTGTCATTTTATTTTCAGACCCACCTCTAAACATCTCATAATTATTACCTCATGTTACACATGAGGAAACTGGGGCATGAAAGGTTAATTACCTTGCCCAAAGTCACAAGCTTTAAAAGGAGTAACTAGAATTCAGACTCAGACAGTCTTAGCTATGTGCTCAAAACTATAAATACCACTTCTTTTTTTAATCCTCACCTGAGGATCACTTGAGGACATTTTTTCCATTGGTTTTTAGAGAGAGTGGAGGAGAAGAGGAGGAGGAGGGAGAGGGGAGAGAGAGAGAGAGAGAGAGAGAGAGAGAGAGAGAGAGAGAGAGAGGTGAGAGAAAAACATTGATTGGTTGCCTCCTTCATGAGACTGAACCAGGGTCAGAGATTGAACCTGCAACCCAGGTACTTGCTCTTGACCAGGAATTGAACCTGTGACCCTTCAATGTACAGGCCGATGCTCTATCCACTGATCAATTTACACTGGCCAGGTCAAATATCACATTTTTAATAGAGTTAAAGAATATAAGATGAGATCATCAATATTGAGATTTAAAAAATTCAACGAAAGTATTTAATTGCTAAAATTAACTTTGGAAATGAATATTTTAGGTCCTTGTAGATGTGGGGGGAAGAATCACAAAGTAGACCAGTATGAAATTAAATATTGCATCCTAATCATCCTACTCCTAGATTTTATAAAACATTTTTTAAAGAGAAGTACAGAGACCATTACTAAGTAATTACTAAGTTTATTTACATTATTCATTAAAAAAATATAAATATTGCCCTAGCTAGTTTTGCTCAGTGGGTAGAGCATTAGCCTTCGGACTGAAGTGTCTTGGATTTGATTCCAGCCAAGGGCACACACCCAGGTTGTGGGCTCCATCCCCAGGAGGGGGCATGCAGGAGTTAGCCTATCAATGATTCTCTCTCATCATTGATGTTTCTCTTTTTTCCTTTCCCTCTCTGAAATAATAAAAATATATTTAAAATATATAAATATTATTTTATCATGAAATGTTTATAAATTTATATTTTCTAGTATATAAAAACTAGTTTTTAAAGAAACTAAAAAAAAGTATATTTTCTACGCCATGCCATATATATGTATACATATATATAGAATGTGTGTATGTATACACATACCATACCTCCATAACATCTTAGAAAAGCTAGTTCCTATGATACAAATTCCATGTATCTGCCAATAAAAATATTAGTATTTATTGGGAAAAAAAAGAACTATAAGTTCCAGTCTATAAGAATACAATTTTTGTTCAGTGTCCAAATCAAACTACTTTTCGATTTTTTTTTCAGTTAAACACCAACTATTGTGGTTATATTTTGTGCCTGTTTTGTCTTTACTATTTAAAAAATTAAATCAATGAAGTAACATACTTCTTAGAGGAAAACATATCAAGAATGATTTTTGTTATGGTTGCTTTGCTATCATAAGATATAGGCCATTTATTCTGAAATAGAGAATTCTAGCTTACCTTCTTTTGTAGAACACAATGGAAAATGAATATAAACATTCCTTGTAGAGAATTGAAAATAGTGAAGAGATATGCCATGATGACTGTGCTTTCATTAATATACATGAGTCCAAAGGCCCAGGTCAATCCTAACAGGCAGAGAAGAGCTATTGCACCTATAACCCATGACCTGTAGAGAGAAGAAAAAAATTAAGGGTTATCAAATCATTGGTTTTTAATGAACACAATCATATCATATCAAGAAAACTGACACTGAAAAAATGTTACAGAAAGTTCTATTGACAGAAAATGCAAGACAGGTGGTATAAGTACTTTAAGATTTTTATGGAGATACAAGTTTTCAAGTTTGAGGAGTTATACATGAAAATGTTATGAACACAGAAATTCATTTAAGCAAAAGCAGACTGGCACTATTAGATTTTTCATGTATTTGCAGCACATAGGTAAATGATATGGGGATGTAATTATGAATGGCAAGGGAGAAAAAAGCCTATAAAGCTATGATAGTCTCCACTGGTCTCATTGGTATAAAAACATCTGTTTGATTGGACTCTTTCCATTAGTGCTTCATCTGATACACTTTTACCCCATTTTTCCATATTTCCTCTTTTTCCATAAATTTTTTAGTGTTTACTGATAAAAGCAGAACTATTATTAGAAGGAACCAGTATATGGAATACATGTATGAATTTTAAAAGTTCTAATATCTATTCTATATTACTTTGGGCTAGATTTCAGAAATCAGGCAACTGGCAGCTTTGTTGAACAGAAGCTTAAAGGCTCAGGCACCTTCATCTCTTTGAAGTGTCTGTGAACTCAAGGGAGAAAATGAAGCTGAGAATGCGGATGGAGTGGTATGAACAAAGTAGTCTAGAATGAAAGACAAATTCCCAGTCTCACTCCATTCCCTAGTTTCCTCCAAGCTGCCATCCGCAATAGTAATCAACGGGTAGCAGAAGTCCATATACTTGTGCTTATGTGTCATGTATTTACTATCAGCATAGAATGAGTACTTCCAATAGATAGGAATCCAATAACTGAAAATGTAATCCTTCTCAACTCCCCTCTACGAACATAGGAGACTAGGACCAACACAGTCTATATCACTGTACACTCATGAGCTAGCCCTCTCTTCCCTTTCCCAGCAGCACACCTTCCTCGAATAGGGCACACTAATAGTTCTTTCCACCAGGCTGCTATCCTCCACTTACACTAAGAAAGAACCATTTCCTGGGATTAAAACTTTGCAAAATGAAGGGGTAAAAACTCACATATGTTTGCCATAAGCTGAAGCTGGGTCTGATGAACTTTTCAGAGAACTGCATCTTAAGAAAGATATGGTCCCAAGTAGTCAACTATGATGGAAGTCTTATTCAAATTAATCTCAAACATTTACCTCTTTGTTTACAACATGAGCCACTATATTTCAGATTTAAAGATCCACTAAATTTAACATGTGTTATTTAAAACATTAAAATTATTTTTTTTTCATTAAATTGCCTTATTATAAAATATGTAATGATGCCTTTATAATTAAGGAGCTATTTAGCATTAACATTCTTAAATAAAGAATATCTAAAGGAAGCTTGCAATTGTATGTGTCATGCTTATATGGTTTAGAAAACATCTTAGACAGATATATTTTAATCTACAGTTTAGATCCAGATATGGGAACTTTCAAGGTAAACTCTCAGCCTCTTACAGACATTGGAAAAAGGAAAAATGGGACGAATTGCCATTAAATCAGGCAAAATGCTACTTTGATTTAGAAATAAAATGATAGAATAAAATACTCAAGTCAGCTATTATCCACTAGAAAACACATTATGGGCCCAACAGTTAATATAAAACTGCAATGAGCCCAATTTCTAAAGAAAAAAAATAAGCAAGAGCATGAAGAAATAAGTGAAATGGCATTGGAGAAAATGAAAACAAAGGACTCTTCACCAGAAGAACAAACTGAAAGTCCGGAACAAGGTCACCAAGAGGTAGCCAATTTTATGGCTGGTGTTGCAGGACATGTAAGTTTAAAATGTTCAAATGAGAAAAGCCCAAATATGAACATTTATGTTTACTTTTATTTGATTAGTACAGACTTGTAGCTTTGCTTCAGAAATTTAAAGCTATATTTATAAAAAACGAGATCATGAATCAAGTGACATGTGTCAAACTGAAAGAGAGAATATCGCAAATGTAAAATTTAATTTTTCAAGGAGGCATTGTTTCCCTTTTTGGACAGTTAAAATAGAAAGTCATTAATATCAATTGCAATTGGGTAGTTACATACCCATAGATCATTTTAAAGATACACTACTAAATCGCAGAGTAATTTTAGATGAATGATGTCCAACCAAACAACAGAAATGAGGACAAACAGTACAGAGGAACACATCACAATGAAGGGAGAGAGCTATCAAGAGTCTGTACCACATGAGTTACTAATACTGTGGCACTGAATTCAGATGATATCCAATTAAAAGAGGTGAAGCAGAATTTTTGTTTTCTTTGGCAGTACACCTGCAGCATATGAATTCTGCAAAAAGTTGTATGCCTGAGGTTTTTCCTGCACAGTTTGCTCTTCTGCCTCTATGTGAATGACAGAAGCTCTAATGAATTTTCAGTACGGATCTGACAGCTGGTTCATGGGACCACACTGATAAATGGGATTTATCAGCCATTCAGGTCATTCTTACTTGATGAAGGGTCTGTTATCCTCATAGCTAAAGAATGCATAGACATAAAGACAAGAACACCAACATTAGCATTTTATGACAAAGAATTTCATATGAAAAATATCCTCCTGGTCCCCAAAGGCCTCTGTCCCCCACCTCCCTAAGAGGCATCATAACCTTCCCTTTATATCCAAAAGGTAAATCCTAAAATGACCATGAGAACTTAAATAACAAGGAATAGAGTCAATTTTACAAAACTGTAATATCCCTTATGAGACTGAGAAATTCCATTTTTTTTCATCCTGTGCTCATATTACTTGTGACTTGACAGAGACATTTATTTCTTAGAGATCGCATTTCTCTAGAGAATGAGAAATCTTATGAGCAATCTGAAAAAGGCTTAAGGGCATACTTAAAAAGAGAGATTCTATGTCACCTAAAGATATCCTTATTCTGTAACATTAGTAGGTGAGATTACTTAATTATGGACAGTATGCACCTAAGTAATTTTAACTTGCAGATAACTGACCTGTCTTAAATCTGAACATTACAGCTTTTGAAAATAATTGATCCTGACTACTTTAGAATTCTTTCTGTTAGTTTACCAAGAAAATTTTTGAATAATCTTGTGTGGAAATAGGAGCAAACATACAGCACCTGTTCATTATTACTGATATTTACTAATTTATTATCATTCTGATAAAATAAGACCCCAGTGCTAGATTAGCAAAGATAAGGAACATTGTGGATCGTCATTTTACAAACACAGATGCTGCTCAGTGCATTGCAAGAGAAAAGGAGGAAAAATTGTCTGCTCTTTTCTCATACCTCTTGCCAGAGGCAATAGTTTCTGATATTATGCATATACAAATAAGCCTTTGGAAAGGCCTCAACTGTGATGCATTTTGAATAAAGTGGACTACTGATGAAAACCTCCCTCTCCAGAAAAATAAAACAGTAAAGAATGGAGTGAGAGCTAGAGATTTGAAGCCAGTTTGCCTGGGATTTATATCCTAGCTCAGCCATGTACCATCTAAGCAACATTTTAACCAATAGTTTTGTCAGTTTATGCATCTACGAAATGGTGATAATTATAATCTAACTTTCTTGTGATAATGAAATGATATATTATACATAAAGTGCTAGAACAGTGCCTGACACATATGTGCTGTGTTCAGTAAATATTAAACAGTGGTTATATTTTTAAAGCTACAGTCGCACTGAAAATATAGAATTTCTTGCCCAAAGAATAAAGCACCAAATAATAAATGTTGAGTATCAAAATCGATTTGAGGACATTTTAGGAGTATTATCATGCAGTAAAAGAGATGTGGTAGAAATGAGTTTGTGGATGGCACAGGCAGTGACTGTGCTGTCTAATATGGCAAGTACTGGCCACATGGGTTTATTTAGAGTTAAATTTATTAAAATGAAATAAAGTTTAAGGTTCTGATCCTGAGTCACACTGGTCACATTACAATTATTCAAAAGCTTCCATAGCTGCCATATTGTCCTCACAGAAACTTCTAATGGGCAGTGCTGGACTAGGACACTAAACAAAAAATTTAGGCAAGAAAATGAAATTCCAAGAGATATTTAAATAATGCCATGGATGTGTGAAAGATAAAGAGAGAGGTGTTTCTAATAATTGATCATATTGAGCAGTTGTGAACTGTGCCTATAGCAACACGGAAAATTTATAGAAAATAACGTGCTATTTATTCCATTACATGCATTCTCATCGCATCAGTATATCCCATCTGTGATGCCAAGTTCATGATTGGAATGGCTCTTTCTACCTTAATTTGTATAGTACAATGGCAAGTAAAGAAATTTACAGAAGTTAGCATATAGAAATACATACCAAAATGCTCTACAACTCTGTATTAAGCTATGTAAATATTTCAAAAAATAGAATACAATACTTGCACAGTGAGATGCTTTACCTTTAATGTAAAATATCAAAAAGAGAGACATCTGGGTACAATTCAGCAATTTTTGTTGGCAATTGTGGGGATCATCCTGTCGTACCAGTCAATAACAAATATTGTAAATCCACCTCCACCTACAGTTGGCTATAGCCATGTATATAAGTAGTGTCCACTGGGATGTGAAGAGAAGTGAATCGTGACATTTCTGGGTCTTGCTAATTAAAGGACTGGAACTGGGCTTCCCTTGTCACTTTGTCCTTCCCCCTTTACTAGAAGAAAGTGACAGTAGAGCCTCAGACCTATCAATTGAAACTGTTCATTGATGTGGAGCCACCATGTTAGATTTAGACCACCTCCTTCTAAAGTCTTATAAAATAAAATAAGGTTAAGGTGCTATATTTTAGAGTATTTTTACAGTGGCTTAGCCTGTAATAATTAATAAAGCATTTAATTTTATCTTTTAGCTATATAAAATTCCAAATTCATATTCCATATACATATTCATGCTAATGGAAAAGAGCCATTCATTAATATTACTTCCAGAGTGACATAAATAATATACAATGCTTCATAATCTGAAGATCACTAAAGATTATCCATAATATGTCGTCAGAGCCTTCCATCATTTTGTCAGTTATTTTATTGGCTTAGAGAATCTACCTTTATGTCTCTCCACCAAATCCAAATTAAATTGATTGTAATTTTGCCACCAATTATGCTGGCAAAACTATACACTCTTGATTCATT
Source organism: Myotis lucifugus (assembly GCF_000147115.1). Lineage (NCBI taxonomy): Eukaryota > Metazoa > Chordata > Mammalia > Chiroptera > Vespertilionidae > Myotis > Myotis lucifugus. The sequence goes on along the minus strand of NW_005871183.1, from coordinate 3,405,134 downwards.
ATTTTAATTCTAAAAAAGAAATATCTATCTTAAAACTAGTTTATCAAGCTAAGTAATTTTCATTCTGATTTACCAATGCAGGTCGATTGAAACAAAAATCTCATTTCAGGATATATGACTAAACCATTTTTACTTCAGCTTTTCAAAGATTTTATAAAAATATTGACACAAAGGCCTAAGATGCTCTTAGCAGATGATAACAGAAACTTATATTTATAATTTATAATAGGTAATTTGCTGAAAATAAAATAACCTGTATATACAATTTTGAAGAAACAAATAAAACAGTGTCTTCTTTGGCAAATACATTTTTCTTTTGTGAAACATTTTATTTTATTATTACTAATATCTAAAATTAATAACTTTATTTAAATATTAATGTCACATAATTTCTTTAAAAGTGACAATTAGAATGAAAATTAAAAATTCTATGGGTCTCTGCATAGATAATAATTATGCATATCTATATATATAAAGAAGTAATATGCAAATGAGGTTGGACTCCATAAAGGTCATGACCAGCTCAGGAGGAGGGGCTGGGCGCGGCCCCGAGCCTGAGAGAACAACACGCAGGTGTGGCCCGGAGCCTGAGAGATCAACACAGAGGGGCCACACACACACACACACACACACACACACACACACACACACACACAGGGCGCCTGCTCCAAGCCTCCGTGGCCAGACGGGGAGTGGGCCTAAGCCATCAGTAGGACATCCCCTGAGGGATCCCGGACTGTGAGAGGGGACAGGCTGGGCTGAGGGACCCCCATCCAGTGCACGAATTTCGTGCACCAGGCCTCTAGTATTTATATATTTTATAACAATTCAAAAGCACAAAAAAGGGTTATTAACATCTATCCCCAGGGAAGTATAGCTCAAAATACATCTTTAAGAGAATAGATTTCTTGACTAAAATATTAATTCATAAATTAATACTATGATGTAAAGACTCATAGTATAGCATATCAATATTGACAGATGATAAAGGGACAGGATCGAGTTCATTATACAATATACTTTCTCTACCTTTAAGAGTTAAAATACTATTTTTCTGAATCTAACATTTATTATAAAGGAGATATGTTATTTTAAGTGGCTTAAAACTTTTTTATTATATTTCCTTCTATTATATCTAGATAGTATAGCTAAATGGGTAAAAATAATAAGATGGGTAAAAAGAAAAGTGAGATGGGTAAGGTTTGGTGTGAAGAAAGATGAGGTGATGAGAGGCATATTTGCATATTTAATCCTCAAGGCAAAAGATCTGGTCACTGATGAGTCACAACAGGTGAAGGAAAATGAATGGCTTCTGGCTCAAGCAGATTTGTTGATCCCATCAATTCAAGATTAATACACTCTTGGGTCCTCTGGAATTGTTGGGGAATTAGCTGACTGGTTTGTTGAGAAGCAAGAAAGAGAGATATCATGATATATATCAATTAGTGTACAAATATTTCCAGGTTCACTGTGCAGCTCAATTTACTTTTCCTGGTATAAAATGAATTATATCAAAGGGATAAAGACATTTCCCTTGAATTTGGTATGGGTAAGAATGATAAAGGCCCATCAGCAGATGAGTGGATTAAAAAACTGTGGTACAGCTACACAATGGAATACTACACTGAGGTAAAAAAAAAGAAGGAATTCTTACCATTTTCAACAGCATGGATGGAACTGGAGAGCATTATGCTAAGCGAAATAAGCCAGTCAGAGAAAGATAAATATCACATGATCTCACTCAATTGTGGAATATAATGAATGACATAAACTGACGAACAAAAACAGATCCAAAGACAGAGAAGCATCGATCAGACCGTCAAACCTCAGAGGGAAGGTAAGGAAGGGTGGGGGTAAGGGGGAGAGATCAACCAAAGGACTTGTATAGATGCAAAGAAGCCTAACCAATGGACACAGACACCAGGGGGTGAGGGGGGGCAATGGGGGGGTAAGGACACATACTGGTATATAATACCTTAATCAATAAAGAAAAAAAAGAATGATAAAGGTAATATGGGTGAGCTTCTCAAGATAAAATTATTCTTTAGTTTTCAAAGAAGGAAGAAAGGCAATAAATACTTATGTATCTGTATGTTGAGGGGGATTTCCCTATTGCCCCTCAATCAATAATGAGCCTCCCAAACTGAGGACTAAGAGGATTCCGTTAACCATATCTAAAAGGAGTCAGAAGCAACTCAAGTTAATAGACTTCACTTAGAAGTTATCTCTGAGACCTTGCTTTGCCATACTACCCAGGGGTCTGGGAGAGTAAAAACAAGGTCCTTGAGTACTGCAAAGGTCACAGAATATCTGAAACAGAGGAAAGAGGAAGGAAACAAACACCTTACTTACACTAATCCTCCAGTCACAAGTTTCAGCAGGCAATGGAGAAAGGGTGTTTTAATGGATGTTATTCAAGTTTCAAATTGGTCAGGCATTTACTAATCAGAATAGACTGGCAAAGTAGCAACATCGAAGGTAGCATTAAGAAATTTGCTGCCCAGTGGTTAAGAGATATTTAAGATAATACAGCTATAGGAGTAGTGATCAAAGAAAAAATCTAAACATTTTATGTTTGCACCTCACTGTGAGGGAAATGTTCAATTAGCAACATGATAGAAATCCTGACTGCTTTATGTTTCTTTCAAATGCATTTTATATTACTGGGACTATACCACCCTAAAATTACATTATTAATTCCCACCCTCTCTCCTTTTTAGCCACTATAAGAAGATTAAAAGAAAAAGTCATTTGGAATGTAATTCAGCATTGCTGAGGAAAATGTGAATTATGTTTCACTATGGTCATATGTTTAAATCACTAAATATTAAATATATTAAAAATTCTTAGAAAAATATGGAAGTCGTAACATGAATGTAAAAATTATAAACAGGGAAGATGATTATATTTCAACTCTGGATTTTATTGATATTAAATATTACTACTAAAAGCTATATATTGATACATTTTGTTCATATGAAATTATTAAGAGGAGAATAAAATGAAGCAAATAAATAAAAATGACAAAATATATTACAAACATTCTCATTCCAATGCCTCAATGTCCTGATAATAATATTACAGATTTGAGAGCACACACCAATATTAAATTTTTAATCACAGATTTCACACTGCTGATGAACTGGATATCTGAAATTAGGCAGAATTGAGTATAATAAATCAGAATCAATAAATATTAAATCAATGACTGATAAAACTTTAATTATATTATATCCACAACTCAAAGTTATGCAAGTTTTTATGACTCAAAAATATGGATAAAGAACTAATTTATATATAAAAAGGTATCAATTATAAGAATGAATAATGAGTTATTATACTGTACATAGATAGCTACAAACTTATTATAATTTAGTACCTCCATACATTATAAAATGAATTGGTAGGTTTCATGAAAATAAGATATACAATTTTAGAATCTGATGTTGCAAGCAAATAGTATCACTTTAAGATTATTAATATTAATATCTGAAAAATAGTTTATCATAGTGACTGGATTCATGGACTTCTGAATCAGCTTGTCTGAGCTTTAATGCCAGCTGAGTGTTTTACTAACTCTGCAACCTTAGGATAATTATTTAACCGCTCTGAGCCTCAGATTATCCCTTTGTGAAATGAGGATAAATACAGAACTTTCTTCATAGAGCTGTTGTGTATATTCAGTAAAAGGCTTGCACCTTTATTGAATATACACAAAAATAAGCAAATACACACAAATTTAATATGCAAAAGTACTATAGAAATATTTGCTATTATAATTTATGTTGTATATTGGTCTTCTGACCTTAAAAAGGGACTATGGGGAAAAATACAAACACCCTATAATTAGGTTTCCATTTAAGTGTGTTGGAAATTCATATATTAAGTAGAAGTCCAAAGAGGAAGAATGAGTCACTGCCTCTTTCTCAAATGATCTTTAATATTTACATTTAAAAAGCCTCAGATTATATAATGTTTCATTGTAAGATTTCTTTAAGTTTAATAAATGCTATGAATTTTTACATTCTCAAATGAAATGAGGTATACCCAGATTCCCAATGAACATTAAATTAGAAACCCAGGTTTTTCTGGATTACATGAAAAATCTAAATTTAATTCATAAACACAGTGTATCCTGAGTGTCAAAATGCCCAATAAGTTACTGCAATGTTTTTCTAAATGTAATCATTTGACCATAAAGTAAGGAGGGAAAGAAGACATCAAATCATACAGTAACAGTTCATTAAAATTCATTAAGAGATAAATGTTCTAAAGTTGAACTTGGTTAATATTTCTTCTTATGAGTTTTTGAACATTTGAAACCTTGAATAAAAATATGAAATAATTGGCAATATATCTATATGAAGAAAAAAGTTGTATTTCTTTTCAAAAATTGTTGTCTTATGATTAAAAAAAACTGTGACTTTAGTCAACATTTCAAAATCTATAAAATATTATCAACATGTTGACATATTTACTTATTAATACTTCTAATCAGAATCACAATAATTCCTAGCTCACTATTAACAGGCCAATATTTTATAGACTTATATCAAGTCTCAGAATTCACTGACACTTTAGAACACATGACTACAGAGCTGATAAAATGGGGTCACTGGAATGCAGGGAGTTGATGTACTTTAACAAATATATTACATTCTTTCATGATTTATTTTTTCAACTTAGAAGATGCACAAACTTTTACATTAAGAAAAATAAGTCAGGAAGTTAATAACTTTTTTTTTGGTATTTTTGCTGAATGTGCTTTGACAGGTTGAACTGCTGTTAAAATCTTTCTCATACCATATGGTATCATCACCTCTCGTTTCCACAACTTGTAACAAAAACATTCATCATACCCCATCGGTGAATAAACACCTTATTATAAACTACTTATAAGAATAACTAAAACATAAAAGAACATGACTGAGTATTTCAAACATGTCATTACTTACTAAAGATTCCAATAGATGGAACCAAGAAAGGCCCTGAAACACAACTGGAAGCAGACACGTTTCATTTAATTTTGGATAAATAACTCAACCTTCATAAGCCTTAGTTTACTTGCCTCCACAATGAATAAAGTAATCTCACTAGCATCTTTTTAGGGTTGAATGGAACTAAGAAAAGGTTAGTCTATAACCCTTAGGTTATCATTAATTAGTAAGAGCTATTGAAGAGAACTCTGAATTCTTGAATCTATCATTCAGATGAATAGCGAAAGTCCACTGTAAAGAAGTCTTCTGCATAGATCAGTGGTTCTTAACCTTCCTAATGCCGCGACCCTTTAATACAGTTCCTCATGTTGTGGTGACCTCCAACCATAAAATTATTTTTGTAGTTACTTCATAACTGTAATTTTGCTACTGTTATGAATCGTAATGTAAATATCTGATATGCAGGATGTATGTTCATTGTTACAAATTGAACAAAATTAAAGCATAGTGATTAATCACAAAAACAATATGTAATTATATATGTGTTTTCCGATGGTCTTAGGCGACCCCTGTGAAAGGGTCGTTCGACCCCCAAAGGGGCGCGACCCACAGGTTGAGAACCGCTGGCATAGATGGTGCACAAAAGCATAGATGGTGCAAAAAGCAATGGGAAAAATATCCTCAAGTGAGGGTTAATAAAAAACAAACAAACAAAGCTTTAAATAGCAAAATAACAAATCTTAAATTAGTCACATTTTAGGCCAAAGGGCAGCCTCATTAAAGTTCTAAGAATCAGCATCAATCAGAATGTATACTCTGATGAGTGAAATTAAATTAGAAATCAATAATAAAATATGCATACATATCTGTCTGCTGCTACATCCTCCCAAAGTCCCCAGCCTCAATACATTTTACAATATGCTTTTTAATATTCAAGTAACAAATAATCCTTTCCTCAGATAGGTTAAAACTAAATAGAAAAGAAAAAAAACAATTTAAGAGATTACTAGATAAGTATAGTTTAAGGAATAAAAATAAAATATAAGAATATTTTACTTAAGAACTTAATAAAAATCCTATATAAGCTGCTAAATAGCATCATAAAATGGTACATAAATATCAGGATTAAGATTTATCCCATAATGATAAGAAATATATCAGAAGAACTTTAACAACTGATTCTGAAATTTATGTGAAAGAATAGTAAAAGTCCATGAGTATAATGCAACTTTGAAAGACAATCTAAATGGAAGGACTTATTCTACCAAATATTAAACATATTCTGGTGATAATGTGGTAATAGTAGAGTAATTAAGTCTATGTCCATGGAACAGAAGAGAGTGTGCATAAACAAATTCCATAGAGGATAGCATGGCAGCACAGTTCTGGAGAAAAAAAATTATTTAGGAAATGATGTTGGAAATTTGTCTCATTATATAAAGAAAACAAAATGTCTTCCAAAGAGATTAGAGTTCTTGAATTGTAAAACTCTAAGACAAATAAAAGAAACTATCTATACTAATAAAAGGGTAATATGCTAATTAGACTGGACATCTTCCGGACATCCTTCTGGACAATGCCATGGTGGCAGGGGCCGAGGTAGAGGTGGTTAGGGGTGATCAGGCAGGCAGGCAGGTGAGCAGTAGGAGCCAGCGGTCCTGAATTGTAAGAGCAGTTAGGGGGTAATCAGGCTGGCAGGCAGAGGTGGTTAGGGGCGATCAGGCAGGCAGGCAGGTGAGCAGTAGGAGCCAGCGGTCCTGAATTGTAAGAGGGATGTGTGACTGCCAGATAGGGTCTAAACTGGCAGTCGGACATCCCCTGAGGGGTCCTGGATTGGAGAGGGTGCAGGCCGGGTTGAGGGACTGCCACCCCTCCCCCCCCCCAGTGCATGAATTTCATGCACCAGGCCTCTAGTTAGAAATAAAATGAAATAAAGGAAAAAAAAATTTTCACTCCTAGTTTAAAAGGATTGTTAAAAGACCTCAAAAGCATATACCATAAAGGGAAATGTTGATGATTTAAATTCATATATTTCCCTTTAACAAAGAAAAAATTAACAGAAATATGACACTTTGAGAGATGATGTATGCAATGGCAAAAGCATTCAAATTGTTTATCAACAAGTAAAAGGGAAAAAAAGTACAGGAAAGCTAACAGAAAAAAAATGGAAACATTCAGAAAAGATAGAAAATCTAGTAGAAACAAATGGGCATAATAATTTTACTAGAAGAGCTCTTGTGAGTATTAACTGAGATGTTGCATGTTTGCTATTTCATTATATTGCATTATGACAGATCTGGCAATTTTAGAAACTTTCTATAGCTAATGGAACAAGATGTGATAAATTCAAAGAGGGCAGAAAAATCAGAGAACTGCATTGACAATGACTATGACAGAGAAATATGCCATTTTTTAACTATTACATTTTGGTATATGTAATATATTAATATCCATTAATGTCAATTCTAGTGCTGATAAATTTTTACTTTTTATGCTCATGGCTTGTTTACTTAATCACATAATTAAAAAGTTTTAAATTATAACCTTAGACTATCAATCTAAGTTCCAGAATTCAGAGGAGTTTTGTGTTAGCACATTGAAGTGTCATTTAAAATCTCAACTTTCCACATTATTCTAGAACATATACTGAAATAGCACATTTATAAAATAACAGGGCCTTTGATGACAGACCTTTTAAAAATACATAATTATATGTAGTGGGAAAAACCAACAATTGGTAGTCAGCAAAGAGAAAATTAGATTAGGGAAATTTTCAAGTTTGGATTGAGCAGCTCAAGACACCTAACATTCCACTCTACTGTCTGCACTTTTTAATTACAAGTTCAATGATTTAATACATAGTCTTTTAGGCAAAGTAACTATGACTTACATGCTTTCACCAATTTTAATATGAGGTAAAGAAAATAACCCTATCTAATCAAGAGGGAATATGCTAATTGACCCTCACACCATCACAAAGATGGTGGAACCCACAGCCAATAAGGAGGGAATACGCTAATTGAATGTCCCACCCTCAAAGATGGCAGCACCCACAGCCAATAAGGAGGGAATATGTTAATTGACTGCCATGCTCTCAAAGATGGCAGTGCCCAGTCCCCTCAGCCCCACTGGGCGGCAGGTGTGTGGCAAGGCCAGAGACCCTCAGTCCCCTCAGCCACCCAGCCTCCCAGGGCTGGCTCGAGGCGCAGGCAAGCCTTAGATGGTGGCTGCCCAGCCGATGCCCCAGGTGCAGGCAAGCCTCGGGTGGTGACTGCCCAGCCGCCCAGGGCCGGCCCAAGGCGCAGGTAAGCCTTGGATGGCAGTTTCCCAGCTGCCCAGGGCCACCCGAGGCTCAGGTAACCAGGGCTGGCCGAGGCTTGTGCTGCCGGCAGTGGCAGCAGCAGAGGTGTGATGGCAGGTCGCCTTCCCCTGATCACCGTGTTGCCTCCCACCCCTGAGGGCTCCTGGACTGTGAGAGGGGGCAGGCCAGGCTGAGGGACCCCTCCTCCAGTGCATGGATTGTTATGCACTGGGCCTCTAGTATTTCATAACAAAGTAACACTTCTGTTAGAAAGCACTTCTAGAAAATAGGAGTGAGAAAAGTTAAAGTCTGAAACGTGTTACCTTTTTGTTGTTTTTACTTAAATGTGGTATTCCCTTGGTATTAGGGCATCCAGAGTAAGTTAAGTTTTTAGCCCATCTGAGTAGCTTATGACCTTAATTTACCAATCGGGGATAATCTATTTATAACCTTTAATCATAGAGCCTGAGCTACAATATCTTGCTATTTTTTAGAATTTTTTGGAGTTAATAAGTATCTAAGGCAGAGTATAAATAGTGTTGTCACCCAACTAGGGGACCTGGGTAGAATGTTATTGACCAAGATGGCAATTAACAGTGAGCAAATACTAAGAAAATAATTGATTACAGGCTATTCCTTCCATTTATTCTCATATTTCTTTGTATATCTCTTAATCTAATCCAACTTTCCACCATATCCCTTCCCTAAAAATTCCATCTTGTCCTTTGAACTCACAGTCCAATATCAACAAATCCCCCTACATTCTAAATTTCATCCATGACTGTTTTCTTTACACCTTCAAGCTTTAAGTGAAAAATTTCCCCTGCTGATAGTGTTTTCCCTGAAGATTACACAAACTCTAGTATTAGTTCTGTCACAACTTTCAGGGAGTAGAAGTGCCACTACCAAAACTCAATTTACTCTTTCTCAAGAGGCCGTAGGATCTACACTGGCCAATGAGGAAAGTATTAACATGAAGGGGGTCATGTGTAGTGAAAAATGGAGAGACAGAAGAGCATTTACAGAAGGTCTAGAGATGTTAGCAGATACTCAAAATAAGAAGGAATAAAAGGTGGTAGCAAATACCTTGGTGGCAGGAACCTCAGAGGAGCTGGATAAAAATTGGCTTATGTATTGAATAAATGATATACCTGAAAATAATTCAAAAGTGATTCAAATTCCTTTATTTATATTTGGAATCTATAGTTCCAAATTACTCATTCCTTGTGTAATTATTTATGAGCTGAAACTATATTAAATTCAATATGTTAAAGTGAATGAAATCATTTTAGGATAATATTTGTTTTGCCCATAATGTGTCAGATTTAATTTTACAAAATAAAATTAAATGAGATTTTATTAAGTATATTTATTTATACTTAATAAAACAGAAGTTTGAACTTTATTGAAATGTTTAAAATCCAAGGAAAATAAATAGCAATTACTTTTAAAAATAAACAAAAAAGATAACTTAGTTTTAAAAAATTTTTATCTCAAAATCATAACTATTATGGCTCCTCCATTAATTTTTAAAAATTATATAAATAAGCATTCAAAACACTCAAATGGGTTATACTTCACAAAGGATTTGGAGACAAATGAATTATAGTAATTAAATGTTCTCATTTTCATAAGACTTCATTAAATTTTCGTTATGTAGCTATACCCATAGTAGCACATTCACAATAGAAAATTAGACTTGATTTTGTAACACTTTTTCAGGAGTTAGAAATATAGGATAACTCTTTCAGAAAAATGATATAGATTTTTCTCTCTAATATGTTTATGAACATAGTATGTACCTAAGCCATTTTTTAAAAAAAAACACACCTTACATTCATTATACCAATGTCAAAAATTCAAAATTGCTAAGGTATAATGAAAAATAAATATTTGGTCTGTGTCCCTGTTTCCTGGCACCGGGCTCCTAAAATGCCTGGAATCTTCTGAGTAATTACAGAGTCTTTTGTATGCTAATGAAAAATGGGGAGGGAGACCCCATTGGTGTGCTCCGTAGTTGAGAGTCTACCCATGAACCAGAAGGTCATGGTTGATTCCTAATCAGGGCATATGCCCAGGTTACAGGCTTGATCCTCAGTAGAGGGCATGCAGAAGGCAGCCAATCAATGATTTTCTCAAATCATTAATGTATCTTTCTCCTTCTCCCTTCCTCTCTGAAATCAATAAAAATATATATTTTTTTAAAAAAGAAGAATGACCCCCTGCCCTGGTGCCAGCCAATCAATCAGTGGAGACCTAGGCCCTGAAAGGACACATCTGGAAAGCTACTGAATATTCTATTGAGATCTTACCCTGGGACCTCCCCTAAAATCTCCACCCTAAAAACCCTTAGGGTGGAGGGCCCAGTGTGCTCTCCCTCCCAGGAGCATGCCCATACCTTTCTCTTACCCTTCCCCCTCCGTGCCCCAGTCACATTACCATTAGCTTCCTCACTCCCAAGCTTCAAGGGCCCTTCCTTTATCTCTATAACTTGTTTCCTATACCCATTTATTCTAGGAATTACTTTTTCTTCCTCTATAATTTACCAAATAAATATTCTCTTACAGTTTGGGTCTTGGCTCTGAATTCTTTCATAGCCATGATGATACAACTGGGTTCATTATTTTATTTATTTATTTATTATTTTATTTGTTATTTATTTTATTTTCTTGTTTAAGGTATTACAAATAGTAGTACATATGTCTCCTTTTATTTTCCCCATTGACCTCCCCCCCACCCCCGTGTCTGTTGGTTGTGCTTATATGCATGTATACAAGTTCTTCAGTTGCTCTCTTACCCCCCACAACCCTCCCCTACCTTCCCGCTGTAGTTTGACAGTCTGTTCAGTGCTTCTTTGCCTCTACCTATTTTTGTTCAACAGTTTATAATGTTCTTTATATTCCACAAATGAGTGAGACATCTGGTATTTATCTTTCACTGACTGGCTTATTTCACTTAGCATAATACTCTCCAGTTCCATCCATGCTGTTGTAAATGGTAAGAATTCCTTCTTTTTTATAGCAGTGTAGTATTCCATTGTGTAAATGTACCACAGTTTTCTAATCCACTCATCTGCTAATGGGCATTTAGGCTGTTTCCAAATCGTAGCTATTGTAAATTGTGCTGCTATGAACATAGGGGTTCATCTTAACAGAAACATACATTCTAGTGACTAGTGAGAGAAACAGTCTGGCTGAAAAATCACTGTCTCAATATTTTGCATCCACATTTGGTCTGTGTCCCTGTATACCACTTTAACTATTAGTACTTTTTCAATCATCTTACTCTGTTTTATGTTTTAAAAGAAAATATATCACAATGACAAATTTAAAAAAAACAGAATGTGAAAATGTGCCATTATAGAAAACTAGAGGCCCAATGCATGAAATTCATGAGGGGGAGGGGATCCCTCAGCCCAGCCTGCACCCTCTCTCCGGGACCCCTCAGGGGATGTCCAACTGCCGGTTTAGGCCCGATTGGGCAGTCGGACATCCCTCTTGCAATCCGGGACCCCTCGCTCCTAACTTCCTGCCTGCTTGCTTCTTACCACTTGGCTCGCTGCTCCTTAGTGCTGCTGCAGAGGCAGGAGAGGCTCCTGCCACCGCCTCTGCACTCGCCAGCTGTGAGCCCAGCTTCTGGTTGAGCGATGCTCCCCCTGTGGGAGTGCACTGACCACCAAGGGGCAGCTCCTGCATTGAGTGTCTGCCCCCTGTTGGTCAGTGTGCATTATAACAACCAGTCGTTCTGTCGTTCAGTTGTTCCACTGTTTGGTTGATTTGCATATTAGGGTTTTATTATCCTATATAATAAAGAGGTAATATGCAAATTGACAATCATGCCCTCACACAAGATGGCCGTCCCCACGTGGCCAAAGATGGCCACCACAAGATGGCCGACAGGGAGGGCAGCTGTGGGCGATCAGGCCAGCAGGTGAGGGCAGTTAGGGGCGACCAGGCCAGCAGGCGAGGGCAGTTGTGGGAGACCGGGCCAGCAGGGGAAGGCAGTTGGGCGGGACCAGGCCTGTAGGGGAGGGCAGTTAGGGGTGACCAGGCCAGCAGGGGAGGGCAGTTGGGGGCGACCAGGCCTTCAGGGGTGACCAGTAAGGGGTGACCAGGCTGGCAGGGGAGGGGAGTTGGGGGGGACTGGTCCTGCAGGTGAGGGCAGTTAGGGGTGACCAGGCTGGCAGGTGAGGGCAGTTGGGGGGAACCAGGCCTGCAGGGGAGTGCAGTTAGGGGCAATTGGGCCGGCAGGGGAGGGCAGTTGGGGGCAATCAGGCTGGCGGGGGAGCAGTTAGGTGTTGATCAGGCAGGCAGGCAGGCGAGCGGTTGGGAGCCAGCAGTCCTGGATTGTGAGAGGGATGTCTGACTGCTGGTTTAGGCTCGATCCCACACCTAAACCGGCAGTTGGACATCCGCTGAGGGGCCCCAGATTGGAGACGGTGCAGGCTGGGCTGAGGGACCCCCCCCCCCCCAGGGCACGAATTTCATGCACTGGGCCTCTAGTATAGAATAATAAAGATAGATAAAAATAAATCAATGCTGAAAATAAAATATAAAAAACACTAAACATAAAAATTATGAACAAATAAAATAGAACAAATACAATTTCTATACTGATGACTCCAAATTTAAATCTCCAGCTTTCACTATTCCAACTGCCTACTCAACATGTACAATGCAATGTTTAGTAAGTCTTTCAGAGCTATGCTGCAAAAAAAAAAACCTTTTCTGATCAAACCCTGATGTGTATTTCCCTAAAGTTTTCACATTTCAGTAATAACATCTCACTCTTCCAGTACTCCAAGCCCAAAATCTTGGAATTGAACTCCACCCATTTCTCTCATAGTCCATGTAAAATAAATTAGCTAATTCTGTATATACAAAATTTTAGCACTTCTCATTTGTTAAATAAATTATTGAATAATTAAAGGATAAAAATAATATCAAAACTTATTAATTAAAAATTAACCCCTAGCTGGTTTGGCTCAGTGGAAAGAGCAATGGCCTGCAGACTGAAGGGTCCTGAGTTCAATTCCGGTCCAGGGCACATGCCCAGGTTGCAGGCTTGATCCCCAGTGGGGGACATGCAGGAGGCAGCTGAGCAATGACTTTCTCTTATCACTGATGTTTCTATTTCTCACTCCCTTCCTCTCTGAAATCAATAAAAATAAGTATTAAAATTAAATAAAATATGTAAACTATATGAAACATAAATCTTATTTATTTAAAATTATCCTCATATTTCTTCCACTCATAAAAATTGGCATATAACCAGTTTGGGGGGAAAAACTAGTCTTATGAACAGTTAATTTAGCTTAATTCTGCTGTTGTGTGTACAATTACTTAAGAAATGTTGGTTTCATAAAACGTTCTGATTATCAAGCTTTCCCAAAGTCTGAATGTGCATTTTCTGTAGAATATAAGGAAATCTGAGTCCAAGCCACATATATAGAATGAAGGAGCTGCTGGTTTGTTTTGTTTTTATTATAAAGAAAAATTATTTTTCCTTTAGGTATTGTTTTAGCCTTTCTCAATCTTAGATGAAAATTGATTCTCCTAAACCTGATATAAACCTAATTATGTTGTGAAAAGTAAAACAATTATTTGATCTTAAGGTACAATGCACAACAATTCCAGTGTACTGTGACAGTCATCCTTCTAACTTGTTTTTCCAATGTCATCTCCTACTATATGAAGTACATTGAATACAGTGATACATAAAACACCTGGTTTCTAGAAAGGTTATATGAGGATTTGGATGCATTTTAAAGAAAAAGCCTAAAAAAAAGAGATCACCCCTTTTATATTTCAGAAAACTTAGAGCTACAAACTAAATAGCATGATACAATGAGATTTGTAACAACACTTGCAGAATTCTCAGATTTGTGAATCAATAACTAGAATTTATCTTCCAAATAAAATGATTGTTAAATGTTGAAATTAAGTTAATCAGCATAGGACTAACTATTACCTAAAAAAGATCTTAACTTGTTTGAAGCAAACGTAATGATGTCATAACAACACACAGAGCTTCAAGAAGTGCTGTCTGGATTATATTACACTTCAGATACACCTGGATCATTTATGATAAAAGCTATGGCATATTTCCAGTGATATTTACCCACAGACCAAGGAAATGGAAGAAGACTGGAGAAAATGAGATAACAGACAGATAATATTCATTTTCATTATTAAACACTAGAAGCCCGGTTCACGACATTTGTGCACTTGGGGGAGGAGGGGGGGGGGGCCTGGCCTGTGCCCTTCCGCAATCCGGGAACTCTCAGAGGATGTCCAACTGAGTGGGCCTAAGCCGTCATTCGGACATCCGTAGCGCTGCGCCGGAGACAGGTCGCTGCGCTTGCCAGCCGTGAGCCTGGTTTGTGGCTGAACAGCGCTCCCCCTGTGGGAGCGCACTGACCACCAGGGGGCAGCTCCTACGTTGAGCATCTTCCCCCTGGTGGTCAGTGTGTGTCATAGTGACCAGTCGTTCCGCTGTTTGGTCTTTTTGCATATTACCCTTTTATTATATACGATTATTTTATCTATCCTATATAATAAAACCCTAGTATGCAAATCGACTGAACAGCGGAATGACGAGCAGAATGACTGGTCACTATGATGCACACTGACCACCAGGGGGCAGACGCTCAATGCAGGTGCTGCCCCTTAGTGGTCAGTGCTCTCTCACAGGGGGAGTGCCACTCAGCCAATAGCCAGGCTCTCAGCTGGCAAGCACAACAGTGGTGGCAGGAGCCTCTCCCGCATCCGCTGCAGGCAGGTGGTAAGGACCGAGGGGTCCTGGACTGTGAGAGTCCCAAACTGTGAAAGGGATTTCTAAATATGAGAGGGATGTCTTAGGCCTGGGATCAGGCCTAAGCCGGTAGGCGGACATCCCCCAAGGGGTCCTGGACTGAGAGAGGGTGCAGGCCAGGCTGAGGGACCCCTTCAGTGCACAAAGCCTATAGTATATAAAATAATTTGAAATCTGTGAAATTTTCATTTGAATTTAGAGTTTTGGTGATGAGAGGTAAACTATTATATAATAAACTGAATGGAAATGTAAGCTATATTTTTAAAACTCTGCATGGATTATACAGACTATATTGAACTTCCTTTTAAAAATGGAAATTAATATTTCAAAATTTTATATTACTAGCTAATATTTTGAAAAAAACCCAAGACAGTATTAAAATATTTTTGTCAAAATTAATCTAGAAAACTTTGAAGTGGATGAATATTTTTATTAAATACAACTTAGAACTAGATGTATTTTTCTCATAAACGTTCACACTCTTATTAGGATACTAGTAGCCCTGCGCTTGAATCCCCGTGTGCCAGTAGCTCGCTGCCACCCTCCTGCAGCTCCCCCTGCCTCCCCTCATAGCTTGCTGCCCTGCCCCCTCCTGTAGCTCTCTGCTGCCTGCTTGTAGCTCACTGCTCCACCTTCCTGCTGATCTGGTCTTGACTCGGTCAATCGTTATGCTTCATGGCGTAACGACCATTTGCGTATTATATCTTTATTATATAGGATTACTCTGACTGCAGTATAAAGATGATACATTGTGAAAAGCAGGCTATATATTAAAATATTATAATAAGTACTTATATATAATATATAATGTACAACAATTATAATCATATCCATATAAAGTAGAAATATTAAAATATTCTTGGGAGATTGTTGCAGTTTTCAAGATTATATCAATTTGCTTTTCTGCCTTCATATTTAAAACCCTACTACCCTTAACTTTGTAAGGGACTAATGTACTAGTCAAGCTGAATGTAATTCTGACTTAACTATTTCTACCAATATTTAGACACAGTCCTCAAAATAAAACTTAGCTTCCAGAGGAACAGAACAGGTTATTATGGACATTGGTAAGCTGAAACATTTCCTATTCATTCCTGAAGGTATTCAGAAGCCATCTTAGAACTCTTTTCATCCTGTAGATATCCAAGTTCATCGAGGACACTTCTTTTTCTTTTTTTTTTTCATAACTAACTACAGAACTTGCTATTTATTAATCAAGTGAGTATTTCACGCCTGGAGCCAATTTTTCATAATACCATAAATTCGGCTTTAATAAAAAAAAGATTCATGTCATGCATATTCTTAATGATGCCATATGGTAAGCAGAGCCAGTCAAATTTTAATGGGATTTTGATAAGGAGTTGAACAAATTTCATGATGCAAAGCACAAAGAGCAAAGGCAGCAAGCAATATATTTCCACATAGAGTGGTTAAAAATAATGAAACCATCCTATCCAGGCACTAGATTGCATGCTGTATGCTTTACACATATGATCATATTTAATTATTGCAAAACTCTAAGTAGATACAATTATTCCCAATTCAGAAGAGATACTGAGACTGCGAGCCATGATGTAACTTGCAAGGTCATATAATCATTACAAAACTGAACAGAAATTCAAACCCAAGTGTGTCTGACACTAAAGTTATTCCTCCTCTCTAATGTCTTCCTTTAGCAAATAAGAGCCCAGGGAAGAAAGAAGGAAAGTGAAAGGTGTTTCTTTCAATCATGTGACAATGTGTTTGCTGACCCATCACTCAGGTAAAACCTAAGTTAGGAGGGGAGACCAGAAATCAAAGGAAAACATGACCAGGCCAAAATCAGAGGTCTGGATACAGAAGTCAGTCCATGGGAAAAAGCAAAGGGAGTGGTACAGAGAAGGCAAGTCTAGTAGATTCCTTGTCCCTCCATATAGGCACCAATTTTCTTTCTTAGCCCTAAAAACCTTTATTATTTTTTATTCTTCAAAAACACTTGTGATATTATTAGATATATTTTCCAAGAGTAGATGTAGTTGATAACTACAGAAACGTCAATTTTTATTTTGAAGGTAAATTTCAAGAATGCCCTAAATGCTCCTCAAGAATTAAAGTTTATATATCGTAACACTTCAGTGATACTATCAGTTCATTTTGATAACAAGTCAGTCATTGTTTTATTCATATTTACATATAGATTTTCAAAATTAAGTTAGATTTTTGCTATGATTACTCTAAGCTCCAACTAGTCAGAAATTCAACCAAAAATTCAAATGATTGGAATTATTTTATTCTTCCAAATATAATTACCTAGTTTGATTAAAAAAAAAGAGACAAAGGACAAATAAACAAACATCAAGTAGAAATGTATTGTTTAATTTTAATTACTTTTTTAGTGAAATTAGAAAATTGGCATACCTCATTTCCTTTTAATCACATTACATAATTCACTCTATTTGTTTATTAATTTTTTCCAGAGTATAGTTTTAGTATAGTAATGAGCATGCCAAATAAATGTTCTATACTTAACATCAAAATGAGTTTATTATGATGACAGTGAAGTAAATTTAGAATTA
Organism: Myotis lucifugus; assembly: GCF_000147115.1. Taxonomy (NCBI): domain Eukaryota; kingdom Metazoa; phylum Chordata; class Mammalia; order Chiroptera; family Vespertilionidae; genus Myotis; species Myotis lucifugus. The sequence continues at coordinate 3,387,528 of NW_005871183.1, read as the reverse complement.
AAAAGTAATTAAATTAGTTTTTAAAATGATAATTAAATTAAGGTAAATTGAAGTCAGGCAGGCACAGTGTTTGGGAAGAGAACATTTGGAGAAACACATCAGGGATAAAACCTAAAGCCAAAGAGAACACATCTAGAATGGCCAGAGGGGCACACGGCTTAAAAAGCAGCTGAAGAAAGACAGGGGCAACCAGATAGGGAACGCTTAGTGGGCCATGGTAGAGGGTCTGGACTTTCATGTAAGAATAACAGGAAGCCACTGAAGAGTTTTACCCAAGAAAGTTGCATGGTCAGATTTAAACTTTTCAAGAAATCACTCTAGCTGATCAAGGCAGGGGCAAGAAACAATATGGGGAAGAAGTTAGGCGAATAGAGCAGTGGCTCTGTAGAAGTTGATGGTGGCCTAAAAGGAAATGTTGGCAGTGAATTAGGTAAAGGAGATAATATCTAGGTGTGAAATAACATGTATAATAAAAGCAATAAAGAGTTGATAAATGAAGGAATTGTTTTAGAAAGATAACAACTTTGACAAGGCCTAATAGGTATTCGTTGCTCTTAATAAACTAAACAAAATGATCTTATTCATCACTTAATAAAATTACAAAAATCAAAAGCAAGTAAACATTATTAACTTTTATGCTATCACCCATGTACTAAAAAAATACTTTTCAGATGAATAATGTTTATTTATACCTTTAAAATAAATAGTCTCACATCAAACATACCATTTACAAATATAAATCCTTACTTTTTTTAAAAAAAAAATCAATTTCCAGATTTTGCGTTTTGCTTAATGTTCAAAATCATTATTACTTTTCTTAAACTCTTCTATCTTTTCCGTATTAATTATGCCCTGCTGATTTCTTTATAAGCAATTCTTAAATAGTTAATATATTTTAAATAAAAAATGAAACATCCTTTAGCTTCTGGAAAGTTCTAAGAAATATTTTCTTAGTATCTCTCTTCCATAGTCCCTTATATCCTGCAGATGACCATCTTTCCCACTTCATCGAGGAGAATAGCCAGAAATCCCTCAATTTACTGCCCTTCTCTGGTCCCACCACAGGTCGACATCACACTTATTACCTATTTCATCCAGTCTCCGTGGAAAGGGTCCTCCTCCCTGGCTTCAGGTAACTCTGGCACCATGTCCTCGTGAAATCTAATGCAGCGGAACTGCGGGACCACTGCTCCAGTTCTCATTCCCTGCAATTCCTCAAGTCACAGCTCTAACAACAATCCGCTTTCTTATATTTCAGACCACTCAGTTCTTTGTTCATTCCCATTAGCATATCCATGTTGATGTTTCTTCCATCTTAAAACCACCTGCCATAGCCTTTCTAACAAGCTACCCAATTTCTCTTTGCTTTATTGACTTTTTAAAAGGCATCATCAAAGGCTGATTATATTCCTCTGCTCGTGTGATGTTTGGGTATGCTTCATTATGATGCCCATTTTAAATAGGACAGGAAGGCTCAGGAAGGTTAAATAAACTTTCCAAAGTATGACACAGTTTGGATAGAATTCTAATCGAGGTATTCTTATTTAAGGCTTTACTTAGCAATATAAATCTTGATGCCATCAGTGCCATTAAATGTAATTCTTCCCTTTACTTTTATTTTTTTTAAAGAGTAATATCATAAAGATTTGATCCATATTTTACCTAAAGGAACACATGTGAATAATGAGAGTACAAACTGATCTATAAAAAATATGTGATTATTCTAAGTACATGACCTTGTACTGATTTTTAACCTGTTAAAAGCTATTACATAAATATCAATGCATTTTTTGTTTTTTATGGTAATACTTTTAAAAAATAATAAAAGATAAAGTATTACTAGTATATTGTTTTATTCTACAGAATAACAGATTAAAGATGTTGTAATTTATACTAAGGTGAGTAAAAGTATGATAAGGAAAACATATTTTATTTAATTTACCCACATTCAATTTTATCAGGATGAAATAGTTCAAGGAATTAACACTACATTTTAGAAGGGTAGTCTAATTCTACAAAAATCAACAACATAATGACTATTATCTCAACTAAGTAATATTAAGACTTACATAAGACTATTGCTTACAGTAGATAATTCCTAGTTTGCTCTGGTATATATTATGATTTTCTAATTATTTAGCTATCCTTTTCAACTAATTTAGACAGATTATTGCTTCAACAAAAGTAACCATTTACTGTCAATACACCTTTGTCACTAAAGTCTTTCAAGTGTTCATTTATTCTGTAAACATTCAGTGAGGATCTACTATGGGCAAGGAACTATGGTCAGGCACTCAATGTAGGAAGATGGAGAATGGGTGACACAGTTGCTAGCTGAGGTAGTTCCAGGAGAATGTCGGTAGCACATGAACATTACTAGTAACCTCAGGAAACCTCTGAAAGTACATTCATTTAAATATAAACATTTAACCAAGTGAACATATAGGCAAATTATATACAAATGCAATTTAATACGTCATATATATTAATGACTAAAGTACATCTAACATTCCTGTCTTTCTCAAATGTCAAAGACTCTAAAGGAACAAGATACCTTTTTTGGTTATACAGAGGAACCACATTTCTTTTCAGAAAATGTAAATCTGCTTCTTTATATAAAGGAAGTACTACTAGTGTGGAGAGTACCGGGAATATTTTCCTATCTGCATGGCAAGGGTTTTCTGAACATAGACAAGTGGAATTTGGGTTAAAAGACAAACTTGGGAAGTTAGAAGATGACTGAGTGACTGAACAGATAGTGAGAGGCATCTGGAAGGATTTACCTCCCAGGAGGTAAAGGCGTTAACATTTCAAAGGATGGGGGCGGTGTTTAAGCCCAAGGCCATAGATTTATATTCCAAAGGGTTTTACATTAGGAAGCTGAGGTTTCTCTTCCTCTCTCAGGAGAAGGGGAGAGCATTTGTCTAACGGCTCCTATGTAAATGTCCAGGTTGCTAACCAGGGGCCCTTCTCCGTGGGGTAGGATCTCCCTTCTGCTGCTGGCAGAGGCCACCATCTGCCTCTCTTCACGTGGCTCTGAAAGGGGCATGGAATGCTAAGAAGGGATGTGCTTATTGCTCTAAGTGAAATAATAGTCTGCCTGGATCCAGAAACCTCATAGTTGCCTTCAGAACAAAATAAATAAATGTATATATTGAAATCTTATGTTGTAAATCAGAGCTTGGGGGGGCGGGGGTGGTGGGATAGTTTCTTTGAAGACAGAGCTTCATTATACTCATTTTCAGGCAGATCAAGTTACCTTAATAGTCAATAAATGATCTTATTCAGCAAAAACAACACACTGATTTTCATCATTTTGTCGTAAGATTTCAGTGCAATTAAAAGCAAGGGGAGTTTAGTGTAGCAAAGTAAGGCAGCCTAAAGAAACAAAGAGAAAAATCACTTACTTGATATTATCAAGACAGCCCGATTCAGGTTTCAGAATGGCAGTATGATGAAACATTTTATATAAAGCAATCCCAAGGAAGATTACATTAAGCTGGAATGTAAAAGGTACTGTTATGTAGCACAACTGGGCTAGAAAAGAAGTACGTCTATTCAAAATAACAGATGAGTTGCTCTGGGAAATTAGCTCTCACTACACTTTTAAAGGAATTGGATCGTAGATGATTGCTTAGTCTTTTAGTAAAGGCAAGAAGCCAGTTTGGGGATTAGAATACCAAGGAGGTACAGAGCACTGTTATGCCAAGTACACACAAATACTAAAATTGATCTGTTTTTGAACCACCAGATAAAAAAAAATAGAAAATTCTGGTTAAATTCTGATATTAAAACCAACTAGGCTTAAGGTAGTGGGAACCTCCAATGAGGGTGTTATATTACTGGAGCCAGAGAGAGCATATGATTTAAAACAATACGAAACAAAAAGCTCCAGTGTAAATTCTATATATCATATATACATAAACTGTATAGAAAACCACATGTCAAATTGCCCTTGATCACCTGATTTGTTTATATATTTCAGAACTTGGGATTGGTGGGACTAGGAAAATCCAATTCTAAGCCCCACGTCTAAGAAATTCTCTCTGAATAATACGGGGTTACGATCTTTTATCGGATTCAAAAAGTCTGAAAAGTAAAAGTTTAAAAAATTCATTGGGTAACCAAAAAGCCTAGCCTGAACAGAACCCATCTGGTGGGAGAACCTGATGTGAATGGACATAAGGATCTTCATGTCTTTATTCTATTTGATCTTAGTTTTCCTATAAATTTTTTTCTGCTGAATTACTGCTGTTTGGTTTCAGAGTCTTGCCTACTCCCTACTGTGAGTACTGGATGCTGTTTGATTTGGGGCAACTGCTTATTTCCCACTAGGGATAATATATAATATGCAGTACAGGTACCATATAACCTTGATAACGTTTGAAAAATGTCTGAATTTCAAAATATACCTGGCCCAAAGGATTTCAGAAAATGAGTTGTAGACTGAGACTTTATTAAAAGTCAAAAGGCTATTTTTTTTTCAAGAAACAGATAGCAACTTTTTATTTTAAGTTGTTAAGTTTGTAAATGATTCTAACAATTATATCTAACTGAGGAGAAATAATTTCTATTTGAAATCAAGATATTATGCATCTAAAATAAAAAAGAGAAGGTATGACCGTGGAATGCTTGTTTGTGGCATTTTTATATAAAATTGTTTTAAATTCTAAAGTTTTCAAGATTTATATATTTAAAAAAAACTATAAGGAATAGTAAGATATTTTGTCACTTTCTAATTTCTGGTTCCATTCATAATTAAATTATCCAAATGAAAATGAATGGAGATGTAACGTTGGTCAAACTTAAAGTCATCACTCTTCAAAATCTACAAATCCAAACGGATTATGTTAGATCAGGCTCCTCAGGAACCGTAGCAGTACATAAACTTGAAAATGCATGTTTTCTTCTCGCAATGGTTTTGATCAAGCATTTTACAAGTAGAAAAGTAGACTATAATGAGGGTATAATTGCTTGAGTTTATGGGGTCAAATAAGTACAGGCTTTCCCCAAATTAATCTATGTAAATTAAAGATAGTCAGTATAGGGATAGTAACAGTTTCATTTCTTGACCTGGAAAACACATAGTTAATTAGGAGTTCTTACCATAATTATCAAGGTCGCTGGTCCTATAAAACTCCAAATGAAGTAGGTGTCAAGTCGGAGCCAACATCTGCAATGAAACACAAGAAAGAGAAGGCATTCAAGGACTGGGTATGGGACATACATCAAGAGTGAGCGAGTGACAGAGAAGAATGTGAGCTGCACAGCATTCCACTGGGAGACAGGAAATATTACATTGCTTGTTCATTTAAATGCTGAATTACGTGCCCAATTTCTGACAGCACTATTGATGGAGTAAGATAATTACCCCTGGAGGAAGCAGAAAAAATGGCACTGGGCCTATTTGCTAAGGCCTTTTGTCTGTCATAGAAACCTTTAAAAAAAGAAAAAAAAAGGAAAAAGAAAAAGAAAGAGCCATACACATAGTCTTTAAATCGAGTAGCCTTAAGCTATCCTTTTCTCTTCAATTATGGTGCTACATAACCTGTCTATCAGCTGTCAGGCAAAGTGACATTTTCCTGTCAAGAAGATCTCAGGAAATTCTGTACAAAGGAGAAATAAAATTGGTATCAGAAGATTGAAGTTTAATTAGGTTGGGCAGCCAACCTTTGAGAGTTCTTGAATCTTCAAAAGTGCATTGTTACTGCTAGTGCTTCTGGGGTTGCAAATGATCCTTAGCATCCCATGAAGTTGATTCATGACCCAAAAGTAAATTATTAATCACTTAATTTCAGCTACATTTAATACTCCCCCAATTCGTAAAGCCTCTGGGAAATTACATTTTCATTCTCCAGGATGACAGGAAGACAAAATGGAAGTGACTAGCTATGAGAAAGATTAATGTAAATTTTGAACAAATTACATTTGATGTTAAAAATCATATCGTGAATTATTTGCCATTTTTCTATATTTGAGCCATGATTTAAAAATAAAATAGCTCCAGTTGAAACTATTAAAGAGTGATTTGCTAAGTGGTCTAAAACTGCAAGTCTGAAGTATGTAAATATAGTGTGGGTTTGGGTTTTTTTTTTAAATAAAAATGTTATTTAAATCTCAGGAATAATGGAATACTAAGAAAAGCTATGAAGAAAGGAATTTGTAAATGTCCATCAATAGAGGAATAGGTAAATAAAATATTTTTAATTCATATGATGCAATGTTACAAAACAGTTAAAAGGGAAGACATAGCTCTTTATATCAATAGGATAGGGCACAATAATAATTTTTTTAATTTAAGTTCTTTATTGTTTAATGTATTACATAAGTCTCCTTTGTCCCCCATTGACCTCTCCCCGGCCGCCCCCAACCCCCAGCACATGCCCTCATTCCCATCCCCCATCTGTGTCCATTGGTTATGCTCATATGCATGCATTCAAGTTCTTAAATTTAAGTGAAAAAGTAACATGAATAATTTATACCACATAGCTTTGAAATGTATATATACATGCCTAAAGTAATACATTTTTGACAGATACATATATGTATGTACTATTCTTTTAATTGAAGGGAGAGAAAATAACCAAACTCATTTAGTAGTTGCCTCTCACATGAGAGTAGAGAGGATTAGATAGAAGTGGACCAAAGGGACTTTAGCCATATGTTTTATTTTAATAATTCCTGAAAGCAATGTGCCAAAATTCTAATAGTTTTAACATCTGAGTGACAGAGGCCCAGACAGTGTGGCTCAGTGGTTGAGTGTCAACGTAGGAACCCAGGAGGTCATGGTTTGATTCCTGGTCAGGGCACATGCCCGGGTTGTGGGCTTGATCCCCATTGGGGGTTGTGCAGAAAGCATTCAATCAATGATTCTCTCTCATCACTGATGTTTCTCTCTCTCCCTCCCTTTCCCTTCCTCTCTGAAATCAATAAAAATATACTTTAAAAACATTTTTTTCTGGACTTTTAAATTTATAAAAGGTTCAAAGCTACATTTTTAAGCAAAAAATAAAAATAAAATAATACCCATATTCCCTGAAAAAATCCATTTCAAAACAATAAAATATAGCCACCTTCTATTAAGTTAAATATATGTAATCTAATTTTAATAGAAGTATAATATTTATACTCCAATAAGAAACTGACTACAAGTTCATGTTTTTACACAGACAGATAATTTCTCTATTTAAAATAGACATAATAATCCTATTTGAAAAAACACTATTAGGGAAACAATCAATACTTAAACTATCAGCCATTATTTTCTTTGAGTAATTGGTAATCTTTTGTTGTGCTGTTGCTCAACAAATTGGGCCACAGAAAATAAGAGTGTGGTGCTGCCAATGAGCAGAAACAAACCAGAGAATGTAAGGCTGAAATATGAACACTGTCTTCATTCTGATAGAGGCTGGTTTGTTACCACCCTAATAAAGGTGTGTACAGGCAGCGGGGAGGCAGGAGGGGGAATACTTATGGGTCCCTAAGTTCTCAACAAAGACCGTTTTTTTTTCACCTCAAGATAAGAACAATAGAGGACAAGGCATAAGGCATGGACCTTTTACCCAGATTAGAAAACCCACACATATACACACCAGGAATGTTGCTGAAATTATAACATGATACAATGCTAATGTTACATTTAAGAATGAATGTCAATTGTACCTGGTACAGACCCTGTCTTTTGTAGGTAGAACAAGTTTTTGACACCTAATCTGAGAACTAAAACACATTTTCAGCCAATTCTTTCTAAAGGAAAATGTTTCAAGAACTTCTGAAAAAGTTATTCTGAAGTTTAACAACTTTTTAGGAAAAAAAATTAAGTTACATTATTACAGAGTATCTTGGCCTAAGTAGGAAATTTCAAATTATAAATAATATCACTAAATGTTTTCTTAATATGAAATATTGTAAATTTTAATCAAATAATTAAATGTTATTATTATAATGCTTTACTTTTTTAAAAAACAGTCTCAGTTTAGCAAATGCTTTATCTGGAAATTTATATGCTTTTGGCATAGTGATCTCTAAATGTGGAAGTGAAATCACTTTAGAAGTTATTATGTTTATCCTTTAAGAATATTCTTCAACATCTATTTGCTACGATAGGTTTAAATTCCCTTTGGAATCGAGCAGTGGACGAGGCAATATGAAACACTTTGAATGCATTGAGTAAATCGTCCTTCCCTGAGCGCTGCCTGGGCTTCACTATCTTCTGAAAGGCAGTGTGGCAAGGATCCCTTTTCTAATTTGATTGCCATATGGCCACACCTGCTGTTGTTTTTGGCCACACGCTGGCTTTCTCAAAGCTTTCTGTATTTCCTCTCTTTCCTATTAACTACCTTAACAGTTTGTATGATTCCCTATGTGAAGGAGGTGTATATTACCTGTATGTTATGTAACACTGAGGTGTATGTTACATGCCTGGGCACATATATCCCATTTCATAGAATTCTATAAGCCCAGGCCATTCAATGTCACTTGGATGCAATAAAAAAAAACACTGGTTAAGGCAAGACAAGGCCAGATTAGTAAAATGAAAACTAGAGGAATTACTTATAAGCACAATAAAGACCAGCTTGCAAATGGCCAGATAGACTTGCTGTTGAAGAATAGGATTTATCTGAAATTTGCCTTTATCCACTAAGTTGCATTTAATTTGTTAAATAATTCACTTTAATAGGCCATTCTTGTTTAATTTTTAAGATGTCTATTTCTTTTTAAAAAAGAAACTCAGCCATGTGTATAATCTATAATTTATGTTTACACAGTAGTACATGTCAAGCGAGATGACTTGAAGTTGAAATAACATGTTTATTTGAAGCAATTGATAAAAGAAAATTTTTTATGATACCAGATATATTCCAGAATTCAAAGGAGCACTTGTCATATACATAAACCTTAAGTTTTCAAAAAATGTGGTCTAATACAAAGATGTCATTAAAATTATTTTTGTAGCATTTTTCAAATTATGGAAGCAGCATATATTATTATATATATGATGAATTCTTACAGCATTAACACAAGTGTATTATTTTAACACTCTAAAGAAATGGAGCTAATTCACAAGGATTATTATTTTTTCCAGAGTTATTCTCCTTCCAAAATAAATAAACTTCATTACAAATTAAATGGTAAAGATGTTGATATCTGGATTAATCTATAAAAATGTCAATTACTAATCCTGCAAATACCACCTTCATATTTACTCAAAATGGAGAGAAATTAAATAATGAATCAAATTAATTTCTCAAAACAAAACAAAAAGAAAGTCATATTTCTAACGTTTATTCTCTTCTACTAGTTAACTACATCTCACCATTTTATTATCATAAATCATTTATGATTCTGTGTTTAGAAAAATGGTTAGGTCAATTACCCCATTTACATACATATAAATGTCACCCAAAACATTTGTTTTACAATGCTTTTAGGTACTAGTTACAGAATGTCATTCCTTCTTCAAAGTTAGCGTGTTTAATATGGTACCATTAAGGTGCTTTGAAACATTGTATTTTCTTGCCTGTTTAAAACACTCATCAAAGTAAACATCTGACTATGGCCAGTTTTTCTGATGTAATGTAAATTAACAATGGTATTTGTTTCATCTTCTATAGGGCCCTAAATCACAGACTACACTATCCTTGGTGAGTATCAAATGTACCCAGTAACCAATTTTTGGTTAGTATTAGACAATGAATTTATAAGGCTTAATTATATTAGGTTGTTTATAAGATGTGTAAAGTACATTATCTTTTTGTCTATAGTAGATGCAGATCTCTATATTTGTACCTCATATATAGGGCAAGATTTAGAGAGAAAAAGAGGGAATCAAGCTAATTGGGGTCAGAAAGAAGGAAGAGAAGAGTAAAAGTGACAGATACATACTTGAAGCAAAATTACTTGAGTTTTGTTAATCCTCACCCAAGGATATTTTTGCATTGATTTTTTTTTTTTTTTTTTTTTTTTTTTTTTTTTTTTTTTTTAGGGAGAGTGGAAGAGAGAGGGAAAGACAGAGAGAAACGTTGATGTGAGAGAAACACATCGACTGGTTGCCTCCTGCATGAGCCTGGGCCTGGGAGGAGCCTGCAACTAAGGTATGTGCCCTTGAGCTGAATAGAATCTGGGAGCCCTTGGTCCATAAGCCAACGTTCTATCCACTGAACCCAACCAGCTAGGGCTGTTAAAAGAATTTTTTAAATGTCATTTTCTTCACAGCACACGCAGGCATCACCTTGGAATACTTTGTGAACAAGTGCATGAACTGGAACAAAGGTTGGCAGAGTGATGCAGGAACAGAGTGTGATCAGCAGTAGGTCAAGACCAGCATTTGTGGTCCAGCTACAGTTTTGGGTCCTAGAATTCAAAACTAGCTCCTATACATCAAATATAGATTATGTTATCTTCATGTCCCAATATGTTATTTTAAAAAACACACACAAGGATTTCATTATTTCTCCAGAAAAATAATCCTACATTTTTATGGTGGACTACAAAGGTAAGAATAGGACTCTGTTAAAATTTGTTAACAGTAAATGTTGGAATTATTCCGATAGTCCCATGTGATTTAAATTAACGTTCAACTTTATGGCCAATACCTAAATGTAAATAACAAGACAGCAGTCCTGATATTCTCTGACACAGTTCTCATATGGGTAACTTCTTAATACAGAAAATTATGCCTAACCAACAATTCTTATATATGATGGTATTTTTATGTCCATCCATAGGGTTCCTAGATGCTAAAATGGTGTTACAATAAGACCTCAATCTCTATTACACATACATAAAACATGCTGTTGGCCTTTAATAAAACACATAGAAACAGGCAGCTGCACTCCTCACATATATACTGAATGATTTTCTTGATATATGCCAATAAAAAATACTTCTCCATTATCTGTACTATTTCCCACTGGCCAAGCTAGATTCGAAGATATCTGGTGATAATATATCAACAAGGTAGATGTTTCACATCAATGAAATGTTATAAGACTATTTTACATCATATAATAATATGCTTAGAGAAATATTCCAAATGAATATATACTTTTCTATGAGTGGCTTGTAGTGCTTAGAAATTGTGAAATGTATTAAATAAAGCTGTGCATACAGCTTGGAGATAAGTTCAATGTTCCTTGGCTAGGATCTTTCTTGAATACTACTATAATCTAGTATTTTTAAAAATCAATAATCACTTTTCTACCAAATGACTATGCTACTTAGATAATGAAGTGTAAATAAAGAAACGTTGAGAGCTACCTTTTTTAGAGCTGTTCTTAAGTTAGTGAGCTGGGGAGACAAATCTGACTTAATAGATGATTTATAACACTTTTCAGATCATAAAATTTGATTTCAATTGTGTTTAAGAGCTCGGCTATGCTTTTAGTCCTCAAGGATGTTCTGATCCGTTATAAATGTTCATGACCTAATCGACATCTTTCAGAAATCCCTTACCAATTTTCGAGCCCATATGTTAACTCTTTGGCTATTATCCGGGCTTTAGTTCTTTCTTGCATGCCCCTTCCATGGAACCTATGTCCAGTCCTTTTCCAATCTACCCATCACATTAACCATTGCTCTTTCAGTTACATATTTAGATTACAAGGTAAGTGCTATAAACTATAAATTTGATTTTTTTCTTTAAAAAAATTAGCTATTCAAACTGTTTGCATTTTCTGGCAATATTGAGGTAACTAAATGAACTGATAGTTTTCAGGTCATAAAATGAAAGTATTTAGCACTGAATTTCCAAATCTGTCCTGTTTGAATTATTGCAAAGTCAATGCCAGCCTGTGTCTTCTCACAGTATCATATTAGGTGGATTCACTAAGTAAAATAAAGATACACAAACAAATAAAATGGAATGCCAATTATTAATAGTGTGATTTAGACCTGTGGTCCACTTTATGGGATTTAAAAAAATTATTTTGTAAATGTCTGATTATTGTGATTAAATGTTAATCATTCCCAATAATAATATCAGTACAGCTAAAAATATTTCATTAAGCAACAGCAGAAAATAATAGTAAGAATATCTTACAAGCAATGCAAATTGATGGCAAACTATGCAACTTCTCAAAATCACATTATGTATTATTTGTATGTGAATACGTGTTTTGTACATAATAATCAATTCAACAGCCCTAATAACATTTCAGAGTGAAACATATCCTAACCAATCAGCCAAATGGAATAAGATAGTTACCACTATCTGTATCAAAAAATATTAACTTAACCTACAAAAACAATTTTATCTCCTACCATTGATATGATTTTCTACTTTTTAGAAATGTAAGCTATTATCATCATTAAAGATCTCAGAGAAAAAAACCTCACTGTCAGTATAACAAAATACAATTATGTACATTAAGAGTAGAAAAAGGGGAGACATATCTATTATTTAGATTACTGTAATATATTGAATAGTTTTCTTCTCTATGCATTCTAAGCAGTTGAGACTAAGGAGTAAATTATTAATTATAATGAAATTCCAAAAATAAATGAAATAGCTTTTCAAGGCATAAAAATCATTAACCTTAAGAAAAATGTACAGAAAATGACTGATAATATGTGTCTGAATTCTTGCTAATTCCAGCTTATTTAAGATTGTAAAGTATACACATTTGTGATAAAAATTCAATGTGGCACATGGGAACACTGGCAAAAAAACCAAAAACCTCGAGAGAGTAGAGTTACATAAAAAACAAAATCATGTGAAGATGAATAAGCAGGGAGTGAAAAAATGCTATTTGAAATGAACAGAAGCTGGAACAACAAAGACAGATTTAATAATAAGGAACAAGATATATATGCAGACAGCCTTCAAGTTGTATAAAAATTCCTTGCTTACATCTTTCTTTGGGAAGATTCTTGATTAAACTCCTGATGGAACATGATCTGCTCATTTCAGCTCCTCAGGTAAATGAAAATGACGGAATGATGTTTCTGTTTTCAATACCTGCTTCCTCAACGGGCAAAGCAGCACTGCCCAGACACTGGGCTGCATGAATTCCCACAGGGTGGAAGTTAAACAGCGTTTCCATGTGTTCTAAAGGTTCTTCTGTGGACAGTTTATTTAAAAGGTGTATGGAGACATTAAGTGTTCTATGCCTGCGTGAGATAGAATGTTAATGCAATTTTCCCTACCCTTTTCTTTCCTCTACCCTCCCTTTTATCTTTATCTGTTTTTGCTTTTCTTTGGTTTGGGAAAAATCATAATTACGAACCCGAACTATTATTAAAGCTTGTTTTAAATCAGTGCCTGGGAAATAAATTAGCCTCTATTCCCACACAGTAATAATGTCAGTAAATGAAGGCTTCCAGTTATGGTGCAGGAAATTAAAGCAGTGATGGCCAAAGCTTTAACAAAGTCACAAGGGACTGCACATTATTGATTCTAAGAAAAGATAGATTCCTACTATCCAGAAAATGACATCTATCTCAAAATAAATGACTAAAACACAAAGCAAACAAGTTGAGTCAGTTCCCTAACAGGAAAATTTGAAAATATCCAAAGAGAAAAAAATCAACATAAAATATAAATAAGAGCAAATCAGTAACTACAAAAGAACAAAATTGAATGACTTAAACAAAATATTTGAAGTAGTATATGGTGACAAATAAGTATATCATTAAATTTAATATCTTAGAGAGAAAATATGTTAATTAAAAGGTAAAATTCTATGACCTAAAGGGAGTTACTGCTAATGGGTTTATTTTAGGGGTGATGAAAATATTCTAAAATTAGGTAGCAATGTTGAATACATAATACAGTGAATGTACTAAAAACAATTGAAGAGTGAATTTTATAGTATGTAAATTATATCAACAAAGGTGATTTAAAAAAAATCCTGTGATCTAAAGTTAAATTAAAAAAGAATTGCTGCCCTAGCTGGCTTGGCTCAGTCGATAGAGCCTCGGCCTGCAGACTGAAGCGTTCTGGGTTTGATTCCGGTCAAGGGCACATGCCCGGGTTGCAGGCTCGATCCCCAGTAGGAGGTGTGCAGGAGGCAGCCAATTGATGATTCTCCCTCATTACTGATGTGTGTTTTTTTTCCTCTCTCTCCTTCTCCCTTCCTCTCTGAAATCAATAAAAATATGTATGAAAATAATTGCTATTAGTTACATTTAGACAAATAGCTTTCTATAGCCTGTCACTGTACCCAAGAAGAAAATTCAACAGACGTGAAATGGTCTTCTTTTAATGGAATTGTTGGTGTCTCTGCACCAACATATATTCTGTTTTAACTATGCTCCCAATAACTCTGTAGTCCTCTTCTCATTGTTCACTCCTTAAGAATCCTTTCTTCTGAGAAGCGACCTGCTTTATCACCAGCATATTCAGGCTGCTGATTGATGGTGAAAAGGCATAAAATTTAGCTTATTAACTTCTGAAAAATTGATGTCATCTAACTTCACCCGGTCCTTCACTATTGCTTAAAAATCTTTTTCTTAATGTCTAACTGGCTCCTTGTCACATTTTTTGTAGTGTTCATTTCAAAGCTTTCAAATCTCCTGTCCTGTCAACATGACCTCACCTGATCACTCAGCAAAAATCAGCATTATCTACTTGGTAAAAAGAAAAGTTCTTCCACTTCAAACTGACCTTATAGGGTGGGAGGCAACTGTAGGTTTACAGTTGTTCATATGAAAAATAATACAATAAAGAATAAATAAGAATAAACTGTTTCACTGAATCACAACTGTAAACCTACGTTTGCCCCACCCTGTGTGTGTTCTTTACTTCGCATTCACCTCAGAAGAGAGGGTTCATCTTATTTCAAAAACATCCTAGTTTAGTGGAAATAAACTTGACTTGTTTTGTCACACATCTGCCACTATCAAGCTCTATAACTATGGGCAAGGCAATGAACTTACCTGGTTCTTAAATGTTTTCATCTGTAAAATTATTATCTTGGACTTGGTGAATAGAAAAGACACTTTCAGTACTAAATCAAGCTTTTCCTCATCTTATATCCAATCTTAGACCTTTCTACCCCTCTAGAACCTTCCCTTTCGTTCAGCCCATATATATATATATATTGAATATAAATGAGGCATAAGATATTTTGTCTAGGAATCTCCTCTTATCAGCATGATGCTTCTCACCCTTAGACAAGGTTAGGACTTCATTTTTAAAAAGCCTTTATTACTATTATCACCTGAGTTAATATTTTCACTATTTCTCAATCAAACTTCTTCAGGGTGCAGATAATACTATGAAGACTACTTTTTACTGACTTATCTCTTTTCACACCTTCCAATTTGGCCTCTGCTTTTAGCACTTTATCAAAATAGCTGCTGCAAAGGTCAAATGATTTTTCCTCACTGCTTATCCTATTTGAGTTATCTTTGACATAAAACACTATGGTTTTGAAACACCATCTTGAAACTTCTCATTTTCCCTGACCCCGATCTTCTGGTTTTCTTTCTAAGGCTCTGGTCACCTGTTCTCTTTTCTCTTTTTATTTTCAATTTTCAATCCTCAACCCAGGTCCTAAATGTGGGTATTCATCAGAGATCTATCTTGGTCACACTTCTAAGTTTTTCCCATTGAAATTTTCATTCATGCTCAGGATGCCAACTGTTAAACTGATGTGGATTACAAAACTATTTTTCACTGAGCTCCTTGCCAGTATGCTGGACATCTCTACATGTATTTCTCGCCAATTTGAAGTTACACTGAATATGCAATTCATCACTATATCCCAATACCCACCTAGGGAAAAATGTAGACTCCCTATGTTCCCATAGTCTTTCTTCCTGTTAATGACATAATTATCTCTCCAGTGACTAGAACTACATGCCTGGAAGAAGAGAAGCCATCAATATCAGGGACGGCACTGTCCTCTGAAAACACAGGTTAATAGAGCTAGTTCTTCATGACAAACGTCTCGATGCTCTAAAAAATATTAAAGTAATGCTCTTCTTATAATTACTCAAGGTTATGATTTACATTTGAAAAAGTTCTGCTGTTTGAAAACCGCATCATACTGATTCTCAGGGCTATTTTTTTTCTTTTTACAAAAATTCAAACCATGAACTGAATTATCCCCATTTGCTTCTCCAGTTCCTTCATGTATTCTTGTGAGCTGATAAAAAGACCTTAGCTTCCAAGAAAATTCTGTTATTTCAAGTAGATTTACAAGGAAAGAAAAAAAGAAAGAAAACAGCAACTCACACTTTATCTGTTCCGTAACTCCTGTAGTCTACCGCAGCCGACACAGCCACAATGAGCGCGGGCATACCGTAGCCCACCAGGTAGAAGTACTTCCTGCGTGAGTGTTCGCTCTCAAACACCTCCACCAGCATGATGTAGAGCTGCACGCCCTCCAGGAACATCCAGGTGAAGGCGGCCAAGAAGAAGAAGTGTAAGAGGGCAGCAAACACCGCACAGGCAATCTAGGAAGAGGAACCAAATGGTTGAGCCAAATTCCTACTAAATGAAATATTAGCAACTGCCATAAAATTAAAATAAATATTTATCAATACTGCAGTGAAAATATAGGTCTGCAAAAGAATAACCTGGGTGAGATTCTTAAAACTCCGATATTAAAACCTAATGAAATATAACCTATCTTTGAAAACTATAGTTAACATTTTACTAATGGCTGATGGATGACAGCCTAGCATTATAATAAAGATTATAATATTTAGGGAAAAGTTCTAAGAGCCTACAGATAATTATTGCTGAGATTAATCTAAAGATTTCAAAATAAACCTCAGAAATTTCTTCTCTTGGCTATAATTGTGTATGCACTAATGTTTTAATTGCTAGAAAAATACTAAAAACAAGGAGAAAAGTTCTTAAAATTAAATAGTATAATTAATTATAGCATTTTATAATTGATTATTAATTCATTACTATTACTTCTAATTTTTTATTTATTTATTTTTTTAATATATTTTATTGATTTTTTACAGAGAGGAAGGGAGAGAGAGATAGAGAGTTAGAAACATCGATGAGAGAGAAACATCGACCAGCTGCCTCCTGCACATCTCCCACTGGGGATGTGCCCGCAACCCAGGTACATGCCCTTGACCGGAATCGAACCTGGGACCTTTCAGTCCGCAGGCTGACGCTCTATCCACTGAGCCAAACCGGTTTCGGCTACTTCTAATTTTTTTATATTTTATTGATATTTTACAGAGAGGAAGGGAGAAAGAGAGAGATAGAGAGTTAGAAACATCAATTCAGCTGCCTCCTGCACACTCCCTACTGGGGATGTGCCCGCAACCAAGGTACATGCCCTTGACCAGAATCGAACCTGGGACCCTTCAGTCCGCAGGCCAACGCTCTATCCACTGAGGCAAACCGGTTAGGGCACTATTACTTCTAATTTATTTCGTCCTTGTCTTGTTTCAGAAAGGACCTATGGTACCATTGGGAAATTCATGCTACATAGGTGTAAAATTAGATCAGGTTAAAATAGTATTCCGGAAGTGCTTTTTTTCTCAGGTTTCTGTTATTGTACTAAATGTTAGTTTAGACAAGCTTGGTCAAAAAAGGCAGCCAATAGTTCAAAACTGCTTGAACTACTTTCTTTGGCATGTTTTATTTTTATTTATTTTTTTTTTAAAAATACATATTTACTTTATCTATTTTTAATCCTCATCCAAGGATATGTTTATTGATTTTTAGAGAGAGGGAGGGAGAAACATTGATCTGTTGTCTCACATATGGGCTGCGGCCAGGGATCGAACTGGCAACCTAGGTAAGTTGGGAAATCAAACTGCCACCTTTTAGTGTATGGGATGAGGCTCCAACCAACTGTGCCACCCAACCAGGGCTCTTTGGCATATTATGTAAGGTACTACAAGTTTCAGCTGACCACATATTAATTTTCTTATGTCAGTTCTGGAAGTTTTCACTCCTCTGGGGGGTCTTCATTTCTTATAAAAGCCCTAACTAAAATCTGTAGCTCCTTCTAGAAAGGGGCAACAAATTTATAGAAATTATCAAATTAGTATGGATTCAATGATGAGTATGGTCCTTGAGAATGAGACAAGGTAAGTCCATTTCTTTGGATTAGAGAGGTGACAGTGAGAGGGAGATGAGGTAGTCAAATGTCAGAGGGCTGGAGAGAAAGCAGAGCCTGCCCACTGTGCGGGATGCAGGGGAGGACAGCTGTCCAGCAACAAGAACACAGGCAAGTTGGGCTGAGCTGACCCTACTCAGGGTTTCATTTTAATCATTTTTATGCTCTTTGTCAGAAATTAGTTTTGTTCAGTATGCAACATTTAGTGAAATTTAACAAGAATAAGGCTTCTAAATGAAAAGAAATAATGGTGTTTGAAGTGTAGGTTAAGAAGAAATAAAATGATTTCTTTATGGAAAATAAAACAGTTTTCCATTTCTTGCTTTTTAGAGTTAGAACTTCAACTATTAATTTTTGTTAACAGGCTGCTTTACTTTCGGGGTGAAAGAAATGTGTAGCTTAATTGCTTATTCACATGTATGGTTTATGGGAAAAGCTGTCACATTTGTATATGATAACCAATAAAAAGTATAATCAGCATAATTGTCCCCTTTACAGCCATTAATCATGAATGTGTAATCACAAATACAAGTGCATTTTTATTGTAAAGTACTCCATGCATACCAGAAAACAGCATCAAGTGAATGAATTATTGATTATGCTTAGTCTGAGTTTTCTAAAAAAGAGTTTTCTTTTCATTTGCAGTTTTAGTCCTGAGAACAAACTTTCCTTATGTGCAAGGGCCTCACAAAAAATTGTAACTGGGTATGAAGTCCGTTTAATAGATTAGCTATTATCTGTTATTCATATTTTCTTTTTGGTTTTACCAAGAACAATTGGCTAGTACAGTTCTTTTTTTCCCACCCTCTTTCCCTTCCTCACTACCTTTCTGTCTTAATATGATTAAATGTAGGTAGTAGTAAAGTATGAAGTTGGCACTTAAAGATGTGAACAGAACTTGAGCAAATATGAAGTGTCCAACAAAATTTTGGAAGAGTTAGATATTCTAAAAATTACCTACAGTTTGAACTATTTTCCAAAATATGTCAATTAGAAAAACTCATTTAGGCATGCCATTTTTAATATAATATCCATCGCTTTTAAATAAAAGTATATTATAAACTTCAAAAAATAATAATTATATCTGTTAGAAATGATACCCCTCCATTCCCAAAAACATTTTACTTAACGTTCTTAATATTCAGCTCTGTAGTTTAAAAAAAAGGGGGGGGGCTATTAGAGAGAGATAATTCTTGAGAAAGATAAGTTTATAAACAGAATTTCTGAAGAAATGTACATTCATACATGCATAACATTCGCTGCTTCTTTATGACATTGGGGTATGAAAAGGGGAAAAGTGAGTAAGATCTGAAAGTTAGTATCAATCTGAGATAACTGGAAGGGGGGTGTTTTCAAACAGAAGTGTTTCCAGGCTTGGACAGCTGGAAGTGGCAACACTCTTTACTCATGTCAATGGAAGCTGCTTACTGGTTGGTCAGTTCGGTTGATCCCAATCAGGAAGAGCAGTTCTGCTACAAAGAGGCTGATGCAGAGGTTCTTGTGGATGGTGTTACGGTCACTCTGGAGCCCGCGGAAAAAGCAAAATGTGAAGATGCAAATCAGGAGACAAACAAGGGACAGCAAAATTCCAACCCACGTGATCACATCCAGAAGAAGGTCATGGACCGCATCACTGTGCTGGAAACACAACAGAAAAGCCGTAAGTTGCATTTATGCATAACTGATTATAAAGAGTTTATAAGGGCCTGAGGTATAATTTTAATAATTTACTAAATGTTCTCCACTTAGACAATGAATAAGACAATTGTTTGGGTTTTCTAGTCCATAGGTAAAATATTATATACTTCTCTGAGGTATACATCAGTTTGGTACTCAAGGATGTCAATAATGTTTACTACATACATTTTCAGAATATAAACACTAGTTGAAACACATCAACTTAAAGCTGGCCAAAGATTTCAAAAGAAAAAAAGCTTTTTGTTTTTTTTAACCCATATCACTTTTTAGGCTAATTTTTTGACAACTCCTACTATGGAAATACTCTGCTTCAAATTAAGCTATACACTTAACACAGTGGTATCTCAACTGAAATGCTTTTTTAATCATTGGGGGATTTTTACTAAAAAAATATAGTTCCTCTGTCCTACCTTTGTCCTATAAATACTTGACCAGAGTTTCCAAGATTGAGTTTAAAAAAGTATGCATTTTTATAAAGATCCCCAGTTAATTCTGGTGAATGACCAACATATGTGTACTATTTATTTAGTGGAAGATCTAAAAGAATGAGGATATTCCTAGATTTAAATCCATATTGAATGGCTTAAGGAGATCAGGAAGATTGATCCTTGAAGGGTTTTGCATGAATAGAGCCTATTATACACAGATGGAATAGAAGCATTCAGAGTTACTATACCCGATAACAGCATAAGATAGATAGTAGTGCTAAGAAAAAGTAAAAGCTCATGAACACTTCTATATAAAACTGCATTTTCTTTCTCTATTAACATAGTCTATAAACTCCATACCTGTCATGTTCCTTAGTCTATCCACTATCTCATTTCTGTACTTGTTCTAAGGTTCAAACTCTATTTGTACCCTATGGTAATATTTCTATCCTATGGTAATTTGCCTCCACTAAAAACCACTTCTGTGAAGCTTTAGAATTTTAGTGGGCCAACACATCAGTGCACCAAGATGTTGGAGCATAGGTGAGAAATGATCTATGACTGCCAATTTCTCTTTTCTTTTTAGGTTTATTGAAAAACCTTAAAAGACCTAACTTTCATCAGCAGGGCAATGAATTAACAAATAATAGTTGATTTATAGAATGATAGTCTAAAGCAGTGGTTCTCAACCTTCCTAATGCCGCAACCCTTTAATACAGTTCCTCATGTTGTGGTGACCCCCAATTTCATTGTTACAAATGGAACATAATTAAAGCATAGTGATTAATCACAAAAACAATATGTAATTATATATGTGTTTTCCAATGGTCTTAGGCGACCCCTGTGAAAGGGCCGTTCCACCCCCAAAGGGGATGCAACCCACAGGTTGTGAACCGCTGGTCTAAAGAGTAGTAGGAAATCAGTGTTCTGGATATATATATAGTCACACACATGTATACTTCTCAAAAATCTAATATTACATATTTTTAAATGTAAAATGATCTGTGCAGCATGATACTATCTATGTAAAATATCAAAATACATAAATCAATGTCATTTATTTTTATGGATATATGCCTCAATACTAAAATTAGAACACATGCATGGGAGATACCTATAGATGTGTTTCTCATTGACACCTTTTAAAACTGTGTAATCATAAAAAATAGATTTTTGATTTAGAATGGGAATTGCTTCATTTTGTTGTCTTCCACAATGTCATTTTCCCTCTAAATAAAGATAAAAATCCAGGTTTTTCATTTTTACTTGTTTTTATTCAAACTTCACACTTTTATGTTTTATACAAACTTCATATAAGGTTATTCTGAATGTGAAAATTCTTTTTACAACCAAGGTACTGTGCTGTAACCTGAATCATAGCACTTCTCATATTGCCAGATATGACTTCACAGTTGTTATTTGATTTAAAAAAAAAAAAACTCTGCTAGAACACTGTCAATGAAACAGTTTTGAAATATTCCTGCATAACTCTAGATACATTTCTGGGAAGGAGCTCAAATCATGAAAGAAAACCACATGACATTTTGCTTTAGCTGAATTGTTCTCCGGGGGATACCACTAAAGTAGTGTTGGGTCTCTGATCGCTTAAATTACTTTTACTGTTTGAGAGTGGAGAGTGGTCCGTGTTACCTGGTTCCCTGAACAGAGGCCTATTTGCTCTCTACTTTGCCTCAAAGGAAAGATGCTGTGACTGAGTATCAAGCACCAACCTTCAGCACAGCAGTCTTCCATAATAGGGAAAATGGCAGATATAATACATTCTCAAATGTCTCCTAAAGACCAAAAATACTTAAAGGGGGGGAAAAGAATAAAGAAAAAACAAAAAAAGGAACCCCAAACTCCTCTTTTCTCTGGGTAGCTGCATTATTAGAAACATATTTACTTTACTCGGTGCCTTCATAGGTCCTTCAAAACCCCCATGAAGTTATTAATAAAAGAAAGCCAGATGCCAAAACATTGTACAAAAAGTACATAGCACTCAAAGAAAACAAAAAAGTCTAGTGATTAATTCAACTTTCAGATATGACTGTCTAGCTCAGAAAACATCACTACCAACACCTTGTGTATACTATACTGGGATAGCAGCATTCTGAATGCAACCCACAACTAGAATGTTATTAGTAACACACAGGGACAAGAACAATGGAGATGAAATGCCAATGAGAGCTGTTAATATAGCCTTCTTTATAATAGTCTGGCATAATAGAACTTCCAAGGGGCCAAGCCATGAAAGGAACCACACCCCATTCAAGAGGATAATCATTTGAATAAAACTCATGGGTATGTTTTTTAACAATGTGATCATGGATCAAGTACTGTTTTCCTATTTCCAAGGTTCCATGTTTGTGAGCACTATGCAACTCAATTCCCCATTACATAAACTGTATCCATTATGTGCCTTGAGATATTTCAATCTTATACCTTATTAACTGATATTATTAATAAACCTCACCACTCAGTGCTGGGCTTAACACATAAAAATGCTTTAAAAATATTTGGGTTTGAATGATTACCATAATACCACTCAGACCAAGTTGCCGTAGAGCTAAATCCTCAATGTCAGTATAGCTTTAGCAATCATTTAATCTCAAATGTTTAAAAAGGTATGGAAGATTATATATCCAAACTGAGCCCCTAATCTTATCCTGTTTCACCACTCTCCACTTTCCAAATCTGCTCTTCCCTCTGTTTTCCCCATTTCAATAAAGAGCAACTTCATTCTTTACAGTATTCTGGCCAAAAACTTAGGAGTCACATCGATTCCTCTCTTTCACATACTATGTTCAGTCCATCAGAAGATCTTCTGATTCTGACAGCTTCTCATCGCCTCAACTGCACCAAATAGCCTCTTAATTTATCTCCCTACTTTATTAACCTTCATGTCCCCCCTTCTACATTCACCAGAACAGAGAGATTTTTAAAAATATGTAAGTCAAAGAATATGACTCATTGCTGAAATCACCAATGTCTCCATCATCTCAAAAAAAATAAAACCCAAAATCTTTACAAAGGTCTGCAACATACTGTAACATCAGTACCCCTGTGCCTAATTTCCCATGGTCCCCTTTATTTAGTTCATCCTACCCCAGTTGGTCTGCACTGTTCTTTGATTATATCAAACACATTCTAGCCACAGAGTTTTTTGCACTTGGTGTGCCCTGGGCCTAGAATGTTCTCCCAAAAGATATCTGCATGGTTTCCTTGCTACCTTCCTCCCGTCCTTCATTCAAAGGTCACCTTCTCACAGAGGGTTTTCCTGATTCATCCTATTGAAAATTGCAAACAACTGCTCCCCATTCTGATTTTCTCCATTAGTTTTCCAGAACTATTTTTTTTCTCCTTAGCACATGCCTAAAGTATATATACTTATTGATATTTCTTGTTTATTATCTGTGCCCTCCACTGGAAATATACTCTAAGAAAACAAGTTGTCTTATTGCCTGTGATTACCAATGTATCCCCAGCCTCTACAAAAAAAAATGTCCACCACAAAGTGGATAAATAATGTGCTGACTCAAAAAATGAATATCTCTTTAACTATCCTTTTCTTCTATAATGGATTTAGATTATACACTAAAAGTTGCATCATGCTGCCCATTGTACAGTTTTGGGACACCTGGTTCTTCAAGCACTTGCTCTAAAAATTTGAATAAAAGTTAAAGAAAATTAGAGCTGAAGAATAAGTTGTTACAATACTATCTTCATATATGTTGAAATATTAAGGTATCAAACAATTATGATAATAAAGGTAAAACTATTTATGGAAGCAAGAGGACTGTAGAGTAAATCTTAGCATCTAGAGACATGAATTTAACTTTGTCACTCTAATTTTGCAATTGTTACCTTGTACAAACTGCTTATTGCTTTGACTATGAGAAGCCTCAAACACATAGAGATAAAATAACTGAGACTTCATGTTACTGTGATAAATATACCTTTAAGCACATTTAATGAAAATAAGACCAAATTCATGGGATAGGAAAATGTGGTTTTTGCCTCATGATTTACAAATAATTCAATGAGAGTTCACCAAGACTTTTTGTGGAAATCTGAATGTTTCTAACTTTATTGTCCAAAAATCAAGTCAGTAAACAATATGGAGAATGATATTTGAAATGGTTTTCATTTTAATTGCATAAGTGTTTCCAGATGGAACACAAACTATATGCATTAATTTTGGACCCCTCTGGATGGTTTATTCTTTTTTTAAAATACTTTTAGAAGGTTGCACTTTCTAGACACTGGTAGAACTATCACCCTATAATAATTATTAACTCTGGGCCAGTAATGATTAAGAACCTGTTTTACTTTCTGCATAATAATATATTATTTTAATGTTGAGTCAAATTTGTTAAAGCACAGTAATATGAATTTTAATTTGCCTCTTAAACATATCTTGTTCTGAAATATTTGTAATATAGCTAAAATGCGGTGCGGTTTTTTTTTTTCCTTTTTTGCAAACCTATGAACACTTGCTTTGCTACTAATGTATCAAATAAGCATTACTTCATTGGTTTGATTTGTGAATTTCACTGAAGCCAGTAAGGTTAGGAAAGGCCTATTTTCTGAAAAATGTGACATGAATTCTGTGAAATAAGTTCCTAGCATTGCTCTGCATCTTGGGAACCATGTCATCAGACACACAGGTCACCCTGCAAATGCTTGGAAAAATAAAGGGCTCAATGGTCAGAGGAAATTTGGATTTACTTGTCAGAACAGGACAAAGGTCAAAGTTGGGTAACAGTAAGAACAATATGACTGCATTTCTTATAATTTTTATAGTAAATTAACCAAAAGAATTCAGCAACGATTTTCAAATTTGTGTCAAACTGAGGGGGGAAAAAAGCAATCTAAATATTTTCAGGCTTTAATTGCTAAGAGAGAAATACTGGCAAAGTAAGATCACATAAAAAAATATACAGTTGTCCTCTGGATTTAATAAAAGGTATTCAGCAAATCTCTTTGACATCAGAAGCACAGCATAGCATGACCTAAGTTATTGAGATTCTTCTTGCTTTGAATTTTTTAAAATTTATTTTTATTGTTGACACTTTTACAGATGTCCCCCATTTTCCACCCTCTTTGCCTACTTCCTCCCATCCCCCGCCCATCTCCCCTGGCCTTCACCACACTGTTGTCTGTGACCATGGACTATGCATATATGCTCTTTGGCTAATCTCTTTCCCTTCTTTTATCCAGCACCTCCCACACCACTCCATTCTGATGTCCCTCAGTCTGCTCCAGTGCTTTATGCCTATGGTTCTATTTTGTTGATCAGTTTATTTTTGGTTTGAATTTTTTTAAAATTAAACTCTCACCAAATTTAGTGAACCAGATCTTGCAATATCCATAATGAAGGAAACAGAAAAGGAAATAGTAGAAAATGTGGGAATTTACTATCTTACAACAGCTGAGAATTAAATGCAGATACAGGTGGAAGAAAAAGATTAAAGCTGGTAAAACAAAAAAAAATGATCACTCAGAAATTTCCAAAGGAAATGAGCTGATCAAGCAGTAAGTAAGAAAAAGATTATAGGAGTATCTGGAGTCTTACTTTTAAGTATCTGGGGTGAGGGAAAGAAATGAAGCTATGCAGATAGAAAATTCCATTCTTAGCATTTCTAAAGTGAATACAGTGATCATGAGGATGATGATTTTCAGAATGTCATATTCTATTAGGAATGCTGATTTATTTTATTAGGGTACTCACTTAATCCTATAAAACACTATTATATGATACTACTAGAGGCCCGATGCACGAAGATTCGTGCAAGAATGGGCCTTCCTTCTTCCCCTGGCTGCTGGCACCACCTTCGCTCAGAGCCACCTTTCTGTCTTCGTTCAGGCCCTAGAGCCACTTTTCCACCTTCCCATGCAGGCCAGAGGCCCAGAGCGGCTGGGGCGGTGTGGAACGCCTGCATTTGGATTTTGGATTAACTGTTGGGTTTTGTATCAAGACTGTACTGCTTTAATTTCTAACACTGTGATATTGTAATCATCTTTTCTAATAGCTCGATATAACTGAGAGTGCCTATAATACAATAACATGATAATACTGAAAAAAGAAGTTGAAACATATTTTATTTTAAAGATTCATGGAAGGACATATAAAACTGGGTTAGCGAGATAGCCAAAACAGAGCATACTGCACAACATGCAGGAATGACTTTGGGACCTGGCATGACAGAGAAAGTTGTGTGATTGTGCACACAGAGGCTGAATCTCACAAGTCTAGGATGTTTAGGCAATCTCACAAGTCTAGGCAAGTTTTTGTGAAATCAAAAATTTTCTTTTTGTTGTTGTTGTTCTTGTATATATGTGTGTGTGTGTGTGTGTGTGTGTGTGTGTGTGTGTGTGTGTGTGTGTGTGTGTTTAATCTCCCCCGCCCCCAAAACCACCAATGCTTAGTTGAAATTAATGGTTGTGGGAAAACCTTGAGTAGACCACAAGAATAAACATGCACTATTGTCTTGCTCCCTTAATTTTTCTATGCATCTGAGTAAAGTTACTTTTTTTCTGATCCAGAGGATGCATCTAAAATGTCCTGGGGTAAACAAAAGGGGAAGATTTGATAACCAATATTTTGGCTCCCTATAATGTGAGCTGATTTCTGTCAGATCTTATGAAAGATCATGCTTTCTAAAGTATATCAAGTGGCCGAAACCGGTTTGGCTCAGTGGATAGAGCGGCCTGCGGACTGAAAGGTCCCAGGTTCGATTCCGGTCAAGGGCATGTACCTGGGTTGCGGGCACATCCCCAGTAGGAGATGTGCAGGAGGCAGCTGATCGATGTTTCTCTCTCATCGATGTTTCTGACTCTCTATCTCTCTCCCTTCCTCTCTGTAAAAAATCAATAAAATATATTTAAAAAATAAAATTAAAAAAAAATAAAGTATATCAAGTGATATGTTGAATCATAGCAACGAAATAATGTTTTCCTTAGCTCTTATGTATTTTAATGTGAAAAATAGAATTTCAAAGCAAAATGTTGTTAATACCTTGGTCAGCTATAAAGTAGATTTTGCCCATCTATCTGCATATTCAACAGATAATGCAAATGTAAATTTTGGAAAGTTCCATTGAGCCTATAATCTCTTTACATAAGAAAGTGAACAGTTCACACCTAGGCAGTGTCCTTTTTATCTTATAGACAAGGCTACTAAAAATGGGTGTGATTTGCTTACTTGTGATAATGAGGTTTAATAATGAAATTTTGGGGTTACTTTTCAGTTTCTACAAAATGTGAAGAAGTATTTAACAGGCTTCCTAACTTTCTAGAAATGGAAGACAGTCGCCTGAGACATGCGCCTCCAAAATTGCTATCATTGTCTAGCCATAGAAAAATGTTAAAATATGGGCCTTCTATAAAATCATAGTTTCAAAGTATGAGACGAGAAGAATTTATTTCTCTAATCTTAAAATATATGACAGGTGAAAATGAAGAAACAGATTACAGTAGAATAAATTTATGTGATGTTTCTCTAAAACCGTGTGATGAGCTCCAAATAGACTATAACGAACCTGGAAAAAGGTGAATTGATTCTACTTGAGATGCATGAAGTTCTGTGAAGGTTCAGGACAAAAACTCATATACAAAAAAGCATGACTTATTTTGGGGATTTAAGACTGTTTTTAGAATGTAGCACCAGAAAAAAAAAACAGTCAAGTTAAATAAGACTTTCTCATTTCTTTATTAAAACTGTAATTTATTTGAAATTCAATATAGACTTCATAATGCAAAATTACTTCAGTGCTTTTAAAACCATTTTCCCTGACAGTATTTTACTTTATGCTGACATCCAATATGTTTGGAAGTATTTAAAAATGATGAACATTTTGGATATTGACAGCCTATATGATGATTCCTAAATACAAAAGAACTAATTGACAAACAGCTGGTTTACCAGAGCAAGCCTATAGATACAAAGTGGATGGCCATTTTTGGAGAGCTGGAAACTCATTCCTACAAGCCTGATACTATGAATTGTCATGGTTAAGTAGTAAAAACTACTTAATGCATATTAAATATACTTTTGATCTGGTAGTGCTATTTCACAGTTGGCTCTATAAAAAGTTGATCACCCCAACTGGAGGCCAAATACTCCATGCTCTAAATAACTTCACTAATGGTGAAGAGGACCATAGATCCTCTTCTATATTACCTGTTGCGACCCAATTATACTAAGTCTCTTAGAATTGGACAGAGATAGGCTTTCATGGGTAAAAATTTTCTTCACTATCCTTTTGAATACAGAAATTAGACCCAGTGGCTTTATTAAAACAAAGTTTACTAGGGATCATTCAGAAAACTTGATGATTCTCAGACAAAATGGGTAATGTCTCCTGATATGAGTTTGGTAGATTGATTTTAATATTCATTTGATGCTTAATATGTCAGGTACTGAATAAAATATAATGTAGATCCATATATATACACACACACGTATACAATCATGTACATACACCCATCCCATTTTTACTCCATATTCCATTTTCATTCCATTTTGCTCGCTAAAGCAATTTCAGGCAAAAGAAAAAAGGAAGTAGTTACTAGGTTTTCATTTTCCATTCTCTTGAATAAACTTATTACATTTTAAACAGAGTGGGAATTTTCCAGATAAAAACCATGGGAACTTTATCTCACAGACCTAAAAACAATAGGTAGGAGCCAAGATTAAATTTTACAAAACTAACACCTTAAAATTTCCACGGTTCCATGAATTGGACTTTTAAATTATCAAGTAACCAACCACAGAAGATCTTTAAATAACAATGCTTACACTGTAAGGATACACAAAGTAAATGGGCAGGCCCCTGAATTGTTTATAACAACATAAGAAAAGTGGTTTAGTTCAGCCATATTTTTGTTCAAATGCTTTTCAAATATTATTTATATAGGTTGAACTTATTATCTGCTTAGAATGTTATATAAATAACTTTTGGGAAATCTAGCCTAATTTCTCTAGAGTCCAGTAGTTCTCCAATTTTATCACTTTATTTACTAGACACAGTGGAATGAGACAGGCTAGGAAAAAAAATCACTGAATACTATCCATGTTTAAAAATAAAAGGCAAAATTTTGTGACCTGGAACAAATAGAGTTAGTAAACACATCAACTTAGTAACAATTTGGTGCTTACTAAAAACAGTATAAGCATTTGAGAATATTTTTAGAACATTAGGATGGAAAGGTTTTAATACTGGTTTCATTTGATTGATTGGTTGATTATACTTTCTTAAGCCTGGGTAAACTGGATGAGTAGAGCCATTATAGTTAAAATAATGAAAAAAAATATTTTAGTTGTTAGTTAAATCATGTCACTAATTAAGAAGCAACCCGACTAATGAAAAAGATTACTTCATATTGACTAATGATTGTACTTAAAATTAAATTTGGTGGTGCTGACATTGTGGGAATTCACAATATCTATGTAACCAACATTTTGAAGAGTTGCGAAGTTATATGTCGTTATAATACTAGTGACCTGGTGCATGAAATTCACGCACGAGAGAGGGGGTTCCCTCAGTCCAGCCTGCACCCTCTCTAATTGGGAACCCCTTAGGGGATATCCTACTGCCGGTTTAGGCCCCATCCTTATGCCAGTCAGTGTCAAAAGCTCCGCCTCCTAGGAAGCCATTGGCTCCTCACATTTCAACCAGATTTGGTTCTGATTGGTTGGTTTCGATGCCAGTCAGAGTCAAAAGCTCCACCTCCTAGGAAGCCATTGACTCCTGGCACTTCACCCAGATTTGGTTCTGATTGGTTGGTTTCGATGCCAGTCAGTGTCAAAAGCTCCGCCTCCTAGGCAGCCATTGGCTCCTGGCACTTCACCCAGATTAGGTTCTGATTGGTCAGTTTCTATGCCATTCAGCATCTCCGGGCCTATCTCTGGGCCTGATCAAAGAGGTGGGGCTGATCAGCAACCCCCATGGAGGCCCAGAGAGAAACAGAGGCGCAGCTGCTGGTGAAGCCGGGAGAAAAAGAGAGAGGCAATGGCTGATCAACATCTTCCACAGAGGCTGTGGATCATACCCTGTCTCTCTCTTTGGGTCTCTCTCTGGGCCTGACCCACAGCCCCCTCAGCAGTCAATGCTGGATCACCGTGCCCACAGCAGTGGCAGTCAGTGCTAGTTCGCCACGGCAACCCAGCACTGACTGCCACAGAGGCTGCGGATCAGACCCTGCCTCTCTCTTTGGGCCTCTCTCTGGGCCTGATCTGCAGCCCCCTCAGCAGTCAGTGCTGGGTCACCACGGCAACGCAGCACTGACTTCCAGTGTTAGGTCAAGCCTTCAGTCCTTGTGGATGTTATGACCCTGGCTCTTTATATATATAGATTTTGCTGTAAATCCATTAGACAATTTCATTGTAAGAAAAAAGTCTTGCTTTGAAAAATAAGGCAAAACACTAGCCTAAACTTCTCTCTTTCAGAAAACTCTTACCTTGATAGAGGTTGATAAATGATTATTTATTAGTAAAAACTGAATTAAATATTTTGACCTTGACAGTTAACTTCTCCTCCTCAAGCCCTACTAGGATCAGGAGCTCAAGGGCTTTGAGGAAGCAAATATGTGAATTTAAAAAAATCATATATTTTAAAAAGTCTATAATTCTTAATATAATTTTGTTATTCAATTCCTAAAATAATCCTGAGATAATGTTAGAAAAATTTTAATAGTGTCATCTCGCCAATTAATGGGAAGAAGGAATTCAGATGATTTGCCTAATAATAAGAGGAATCCCAATCCTCAATGTCCTGATTTGTTATTCTTATTCTGACTACCATTCAGATTATAAACTGGGCAAATAAATCATGATGACAATATCTATTGTGATGTGAATTAAATGCAATAGTGTAAGTAGACATTAAAAAAATTATATTCAGTCCTGACCAGGTGGCTCGATAGATTCTCCCTCATATCAATTTTCTCTCTCTTTCTCTTCCTCTCTCTCTAAAAATTAATAAAAACATATCCTCAGGTGAGGATTTAAAAAAATAAAATATTCATTCCTATTATTACTGGACATGCTGGGCCCTTCTGAGGGTTGAAGTCCTCATCTAATCTCCATTTTTTAGAATCTCCATAAACTGGATTACCTCTTTTTTTAAACAAAATATAAAATATGCTGAAAAATATATGATGAAAACATAAAAATCCAGCCTTATTTCATGTACTTCACCCCTGTCACTCTCATTTGCTTAAGCAGTGCTATCAATTCATCTAGAGAACCTTCCCTGACACTCAAGGTCAAGGCTATTTCCCACGTGTTTCCACATTATCCTCTGCTACAACAATAAGACATTTCTCACAAGATACTGATTTTGCTGATTACTTATCTATATTACTAATTATGTACTTGAGCTTTGCCTGTCACAAAGATGGTACTCAACTACTTAAGGAACAAATAAAGGATGGATGATGAAGCACAGTGCTTTTTTTTTTAAAATTGAGATAACTAAAATAAAGTTTTCAGATATATTTCCACAAGGGCTTCTTAAATACAAAAATTTCAGTGTTCCTATATAATGTAACTTTAACCAAGTTATCAAACTTAGTAATTCCCATGAGGGACCTCCTGATGCCATGGTAGGTATATTTAACAATTTGCTGAACAACAGACAAATAAACGTGTAGATGATGCCCAATAATGGAAAGGTGTTTTTTATTTTCACTCGAGGATATTTTTCCATTGATTTCTAGAGAGAGTGGAAGAGAGAGGGAAAGACAGAAATATTGATGTGAGAGAAACACATTGATTGGTTGCCTTCTGCACGCACCCTGACCAGGGCCCAGGCTGCGGAGGAGCCTGCAACCGAGGTACGTGTCCTTGACTGGAATCGAACCCAGGACCCTTTGAAAAGGTTTTTAAATACCATAAACACTATTTCAGTTTAGTATAAAATCACATTACCTAAATATCTGTAATGATTATTTTTCTGTCTAAAAGAGAAGACAATTAGGTGTTTCCTTAGACAACAGAAGTAGAGAGAGCTAAGAAGTTATTAACCAGCTGCGTTGCCACCTTGGAGTAGAAGCATCCCCTTCCTTCTTTTATCCCTAAACTGACCTCGCTATAAACTCTCTCAGTACCACATTCAAAAATCAGTCTAAACACTTTCCTGCCTTGATAAACTATAAACTTGCTGAATCCCTGGGGCTTGGTGTGTGGGGTGTTGTAATCTGAAATTTTATAAAGGATGGAAAGGGAAAGCATCTTTGAGAAGGTGATACTGGAGCAAAGACTTGAAGGAGATGAGAAAGTTGGCCCTGTGACTCTTTGCAGGGTAGGAGGAGGGAGACTTTCAGTTCTCACTACAACACCCTGATATGTTTATGGCAAGATGATGAGGCTGGTGTGGCTGAAGCCAAGTGAGCAAAGGGAGGGATATAGGAAAAGAAGTCAAGAGATGATAATGCAGCTGGGTTTTGGATTCTGCTTTTATTGAGATAAGAAGTCCTTCAGATTGGATCAAAGGTATGAACTACCTGGTTTGCATATTTAAAGGGTGATAAAATTGCTTTTGAGAATGAATCAGAGGAGTGACACAGTCTGACTCACATTTTAAGAGTATCCTTCTGGCCATTATGCTGAAAATAAACTTAAGGGGACAAGGAGGAAAAAAAGGAGGACATCTAAGGGGCTGAACTGAAAAATAGAGAAGTGATAGTGGCTTAAATCTAGGTGGTCGTGATGAAAATACTGAGAAGTTGTCAGATGCTGGATCTGGCAGGATACACTCCTAGGACTGGGTGTGAGTATGAGTGGGGGGAAAAATAAAATATTTGGTTTTGGGCCAAGGCACCTGGAAGGACATCACTAAGAAGGAAAGGAATCAGATGAGAGAATACCGAAAGTGTAGCTCTAGAATTGTGAACCTTACTAGAAGTCTAGGTGGACATATCGAGTCAGCAATTGAATCTATGAGTCTGGAGTTAAGAAATGGAGATAGAAATCTGGGAATCATGAGATGATGTTTAGAGCCATATGACTAGACTACATCTAGAATTACACCTCAGACCAGAGCAACTATGAGAGGTCATGGAGATGAAATGGAACAGCAAAGGAAGCTAAGAAAGACCAGTTGCTGAAGAAGGTAAGAAACAGGAGAGAATGGTGTACTCAAGGCAAAGGGAAGAAAATGTGGCCAGAATGCGGTAAATGCAAATTGTCCATCAGTTACCTCACTAAATACATCCGACTCATCCTTTGGAGCAGCGTACTTTTTTGAAGAGCTGTCTCTGAGCAGGCCTGCCTTAGATAGATGATCCTCCTCTGTGTCCCCACATCACAGTGTTGATTATAATATTTATCACAGTTAAGACTGCAGCTTCACTTCTCTGCATGAGTTCCTTCAGGGCTAGAAGCTTCCCTGTAATGTGGAATCTAGAAATATCTCTCTGGGAAATGGGGTAGGGGTGGGGGGAGGATTTATGTTTATTGAGAACCTACTGTGTAATAGGCAACTTGTCAATACCTTTACTCGGGTATTTAAAAAATGAAGGAAGTACTGAATGAACAGTAGAGGTCACATAGATAACAGATAAGAATAAATCAGTACACAGGCAGAGCCCTGGAGTGAAGACCTGTGACTGGGGAACCACAGTTTAATAACAATAACTATCAAGATTACTCAGCTAACTCTTCTTGCTCCTTTTCCAAGATTGTCAACCAAATTCTCCAATATGATTTTGTTTCTGTTACAGATCAACTTGCAGAATTAGAGAGTGAAACTGGCCACATAAATAACTGTTCAATTTGGCTACTGTATTTGTCACTCAGAGGAGTAAATTAGTGGTTTGTTTTAGACATTAGTCTAATGAAGGTTTGGTGATTGTGTAACTTTTTGGACTTCTGCGTATAACTGGTCTGCTTGCATTCTGCTTTTCAAATGTCAAAATCAAGTTGTGAAATCAAAATGAAACTGACTTAGAGTATGTGATAAAAGAAATCCAGGACATACATACTGTGTGACTGACTGCTAAAGGAAAATATTGATTTCCATTTATTATATCTCTTGTTGACACAATAATGGTCACAGTAGGGATTCTTGTATAATAGATGATTGGGTAGATGTTGTCATGCAATGAACTGAACAAAATGATATTTTGTTGTTGTTTCAAATGCGATCCATTTTTTTCTGAGTTTCAATTTATTCCCTAAGCTGAGAAATAGAATCCCAGAGCCATACTAACACATTCCACGTTTAAATCTAACATTTGGTAGTGCAGCCAAATTGCTAAGCTAGATCAATTTGTGATGCCCTGAGAAAATGTGCTTGCAGTCGTTTAAAGACCAAAACTTGAACTGTGCTGACACAGCTAAGGCAATTTACTCTTAAGGTGTAACTGGGCTTGCATTTGGTCTCCCTCTGGGATACTTGTACCATCTTTAAATTCAACAGTGTCAAAGAAAATTTTGGATGAAACTATTCGGATCAATGACAACAGGTAGATAAACCGTTGCTAGTTTTCCCTTTTTAAAATATGGTAGACAGCAATGCTTGCTCTATATTTATTGACACCAGGGAGATGAGAAGAGAATTCACAAGTATATAATTTCTTGTTAGCAACTCATCTATAAATCTCCGTAACCACATTAATCAGCACTTTGTATTTTTATGTCCTAAGTATACCTGAAATCTAAATCCTCTTCACACCCACCATGACAGCCAGAGCTGTGCTTGGAATAGATCAATGCAGGCAAGTTAGTGATGTTCCCAACTTTGGAAACTACCAATCACATGGATTTTTCTTTAGGATGGTGTCTTCTTGAATGGACAAAACCCATCACATGTGTTAGAATTGCTAAGCTCTTTGCATTACTGTGCATTGTGCTTAATGGCTGCTTCCCAAGAGTCATTCTAACAGAATTTAAACCCACACATAGCTCCTTAGTCTTTAACATATCGTATCCCAGTTTCTAATCTCACCACACTGGCTTTTGGTCCTGGGGTCCTCTCTTGCCCTGTTCATGAGGTCTGACATTTATTCATGCAATATAAAAGCAGGGGAGACTAAGGGAACTTTTATAAGCAAACTTTGATTTTTGATTTTAGGAACTACATTAATGGGGGGGAAAAAAGGAAGAAGAAGAGTTATTCGAATCATCTGGGAGGATATGGGTTGAACACCAAAGAGTTCCTGAATAGAATCATTATGGAAGTGGAAAAACTCTAAAGTGAGCAGTGAGACTGATCCGTAGAGTTAAGACATTTTACAGTTAGTGTCCTGATTGGAAGCATTTTTATTTTATGGTATGTCTCTTACCTTAACTTCCACATGTGCCATCAGTACTGCAAAATTGGTTAGGTGGTTACAAGAGCATGTCGTATGTGTCTTATTTGTTGTCAGGAGCCGGCAGCCTTGAGTTGACCAATAACCCGTCATTGTGCGCTTGGAATAGCTCCAAAATGAACAGTTGGGGTTGAAATTTTCCTCGGACTGCTACAGGGTAAAAATAAAATCAATAAAGCCAATAGCTACTTTATTATCACATAAATTAGGTAGACATTTTCTTTACATCAACACAACTTCATACTCTATTACAATTCTTGTGGAGATGTCTGCCAGTGTTTTCCTATGAAGCGGAACTCACCAAGTCTAAGCAAATTTGCTGTTATCTATTCCCCCTGATTAGGGGTGAGTTTACTTTTCCAAATATTAATTTTTAAGGAATACTAGTACCAGTATTTCAGAATAACATCAATTCATTTCAAAGTAAAGTACATTGCAGAGTAAAAATAACTGCTCTAATCAACTTCCAAAAGGCAGATGGTTTTTAGAAATCTTTGTTAAATTTATAATGCAATCGTAGTATAACAAAATTATATCTACACACAAAGATATAATTACTTATAGTATCCTATGTGAAACCATGTCCAGTTCAACTGAATATATTGCTAGCTCTTTGTAATATAGAGAAGCATTTATATATCTATCTATGAATATTTTATCATAAGCAATCTACATATCCAAGAAATATTCTCCTTTCTTATTTCAGAAAAAAATTACCACTACCATTTAATAGGCTTTGAATTGCTACATATCAAATAATAAAAATTTAAAAAATTAATACACTTTTTGTTTTATATTTGTGGACAACTAAACTTAAGAAGCCATTTTCTCACCTTAATATGTTTAACAGTGAATACGACAGGATCAGCCAAATAAACCTTATTACTGAATTCTTTGTTTATTGCTGCTGTAATGACGGGCGAATTGACAATAACCGAATGATTGGTGGACATAGCTTCTGTTCCCAACTTCATGCTGGCATTCTCCGTGGACAAATAAGGACCCAAGTTGTTATATAAAACAAAGGCCACTCTGATCTCTCCTAAAATAAATGCAAATGTAAATTATAAATTGGGGAGAAACTCTGATTACTTTCTGTATGTTCTACTTAAATTAGATAGTTCTAATTAGATTGTAATCAAATCTGTATAATATATACTCACAACAACTTCAGAATTCATTTTAACCAAAGTGCCAAATCATTCATTGGGAGAGGAAAATCAAAAGATGCTGAAAGAACTGCATATAAGTATTAAAAGAAATGAACCTCAATCCCTATCTCACTCCATACTCAAAGATTATTCAAGATAGATCACATACATAAACAAAAAAAGTAGAACATAAAACTTTCAGAACAAAATATAGGATATCTTTGTAATCTTGGGAAGGCAGACATGACTTGGCTAGGAACCCAAAAACACTAATCATAAGGGAAAAATGGTAAATTGATTTTTGTCAAAATTGAAATTTTATGTCTATCAAAATATAGCATTAAGAAAATGAATAGGCAAACCACAGACTAGAAAAAAAAAGTATGACTCATGAATACATAAAGCATGTCTGCTAATCAACAGCAAAAGAATAAATGCCACACTAAAATGGCAAAATATAAACAGAAACTTTAGAAAAAATAATATATGATAGGCTAAGCAACATGAAAAATGATCAACATCATTATTAATGAGGAAAGTAATTAAAATCACATCAAGATACCATTTCATACCTACTAGCATCTCTAAAATGAAAAAAGACTGCCCACACTAATGTGGATAAGGATGGGGAACAATTGGAACTCTTGTGTGCTGCACATGGCTGGAAGAAGTATAAAGTCGTTCAACTATTTAGACAAACGTTTGGCAGGATTTTTTATAAATACATATCTACCCTTCCTAGATAAGTGAAAACATAAATTCATAAAACAAACAAACAAACATGTATAAGAATGTTGATAGCATCTTTATTTATAATAGCACCAAACTGGAAACAACTAAAAACCTATCAAAATGAGAAAAATTATAATATATTAACATAATGGAATATACTATGCATCAATAAAGAACAAACTACTGACACATGGAGCATCATGACTGAATCCCAAAAATACTGAGTGAGAGAATACTGACAGGAAAGAGTCCACAGTGTATGACTCAGTTACATAAAAGCTCAGAACAGGCAACAGTTGTCTATACAAATAGTAATGAAAAGAAAGTAGTTTCATCAGGTGGGTCAGGGGGTGAGCAGAACGGAAAGAAGCACCAGGGAATTTTGTGGGTAATAGAAGAGATTCGTATCTTATATTTCAGAGGATAAGTACAACTGTCAAATTCATCTAGCTAAACACTTATGGTTATGTGAATTATATTACATGTAAATTATATCTCAATTGCAATAAAACATAAATACAAAGATTCAAAATTTTTATCTGTTTTAACACTCCGGTGTGGGGTGAATTTCCCGCCAAAATATAAGATGGCTCTGTCTTTTGGTTTTGTTCCATCCACCAAAAGGGTGGATTACAAACAAATATTTGGTAATACGCAGTTACAATCGGCCCGAGTTTACACGTTTCCCGCACTCCACCGCAAATCTATATGAACCGAGTTAAAGACGGCTCCCGCGGAGTACGCGCAATTCACGCGAGCCGACTTAACTCGTTTCCCCTTTTATCTGTTTTAAAACTCAATTATGTTCTATTAAGGTCACTGTTTCCATACATCCTTCCACCTTATGTTTTCCCTATGACAATCCTCTGTAAAAGTAACCATCTTTTAACTTTTTTTCCATATTTCCTTTCCTAAAAGAAGTCAAGTCTTCTATTATGAACTCATATTGGTCCAACAAGAGTCAGATACTGCCCTGACTACTAACATTTTTAAGAAAAGGAAATATTGTAATTTATGACAACTTGGCTGAATCTTGAGAGCACTATGCTAAGTGGAATAAGTCAAACAGAGAAGGAATACTGTATGACCTCACTTACATGCAAAATCTTAGGATAAAAACAACTCATAGAACTGAAGGGTGGTTCCCAGAGGTGGGTGGTGGGGAAGAGAATAGAAGGGTGGGTAAAGGGGAGCAAAAGGTACAGTGCAGTGACTGTGGTTAATAACACTGTCTTGCCTATTTTGGAAGTTGTTAAGAGTAAATTTTAAAAGTTCTCAAAAAAACACACACCACAAATTGTAACTGTGTGTTGATAGATGTTAACAAGATTTACTATACTGTTCATTTTGCAATATATGCAAATATCAAATCATTATGCTGTATACCTGAAACTAGTATAATGTTATATGTCAATTATATCTCAATAAAAATAAAGAATTGAGACTAGACTGTCTGGATCACAGAGTGCATGCTAAAGACAGGTGTGAAGTGGAACACATGAGGCAGGAAGGAAGTGGACCAGGTAATAACATGTGATAGCATTGGTTAAGTCATTTGATGTCATTCTAAATACAACTGGCAAGATTTATGTTTGGGGAAGAACCTCTGTCAACAGAATTTATGTTTGGGAGAAAGAGTTAAGGAGGGAAACCAGTTAGGAAGCTAATACAGGAATCTGATTTTGTTTTATATGAGATCTTATTGCTGCCTCAAATTTCACATTGTCAAATTAGCAACATAATAAAGATTTATAACTTCAGTCTTATAAGATTGCCAACACTTACAAAAAAATTTTGTTTGGCTGACAACAAACATAATTTGTTTTTCTTGAAATTATTTAATATGCTATTTAAAAAACAAAACAAAAATCTATTCACCCTTCAATCTGAAACCTTAGCTTTGAGTTAGTCACTACGACTTGAAGTTATCTTACGATCACTAACAGGTTAAAGCAGCGGTTCTCAACCTGTGGGTCGCGATCCCTTTGGGGGTCGAATGACCCTTTCACAGGGGTCGCCTAAGACCATTGGAAAACACATATATAATTACATATTGTTTTTGTGATTAATCACTATGCTGTAATTATGTTCAATTTGTAAAAATGAAAATACATCCTGCATATCAGATATTTACATTACGATTCATAACAGTAGCAAAATTACAGTTATGAAGTAGCAAAGAAAATAATTTTATGGTCGGGGGTCACCACAACATGAGGAACTGTATTAAAGGGTCGCGGCATTAGGAAGGTTGAGAACCACTGGGTTAAAGGTTCTCACTTCCTTGGACAAAAATAAGTTTTTAAATTAATATTAGGGAGGCTTGATATATACTTTCTTTATGAGATTACTTATTTAATTTTAATCAAATTAAAATTATTCAGTGAACTTATCCCCATTCACTACACTGACCTCTTTTACCAGTTCCATTCCCCAAAAGCACCTCCTCACAGGAAATTTTTGTGAAAGAAAAACATAGACACACCCTCAAAACAAGTGACTAAGGAAAAAAGCATATAATTTTAAAATTACAAGTAAAATTTTCATTACTAATTCTGACAAGTTAGTAAGTTAGTCCTTTCAAGAAAAAAAAAATTATCTGGATTTGTTGTTCATTAATTTCCCTCATATTCAACTTTCTGACATTTTACTGCAACTGAAAAGTAAAAAACACTTTCCAAATCTGAGAATTTTGTAGAACAAATATAATTTCTCTATTGTTGGTGCAGGCGACAGAAAGAGGAGGAAGAGCAGGAGAATGAGTACAGTGGATGAGAGGAGACAGACAGCAGATGAGAAGGAGATCAGGTTTTGAACAGCACATTTAAAATTCCAAGCCAAGAAGCAATGCATTGATAAGTTTAATTCTATGAAGCTTAACAAACAGACTCTAACCTACCATTTCGTCCATTTTGCTTTAAAGTATTTGCAGAAAGCTGGATGGTGCTTCCATGACCCATGGATTCTGGAAATTTTAAGTCTTCCAAGTTTCCTTCTGTGCTCAGCCTTGCAACTTCCAACTCTGTCAATGGCAAAGAGATATCAGCACTTACTGAGAAATACTGCAAAGCTAAGGTAGTTTTCTAGATCACTGAAATAGTTCTGAAGTCAAAACACTGGAATTAATGTTCTATTTGTCATGCTTTATAGTAGTTCAATCTTTTATTTACAAAGTATGATTTTACAATCATATGGTTTTTTCAAAATAAAGCAAATAAACAATGAATGTCAGGTAAATAAGAATTCAGATATAGCAGTTATAGAGTAAAAAAGAATTAAAATTCCAGCTCAAATCCTTATACTTTGTCATTGACTTAAAGTTTATTTTTAAAATATTATCTTTATTTTATGAATTAGATATAAATACCTTTATAATCTAGAGCTGCAGTATTATATCAATATTGATCTATATTTAAATCTAATAAGTTTGAAACAGCTTTATCAATTCTTCTGAAATAAAGCTGTCAGCTACATCCTTATACACAATAAAAATAGATTTATACTCCTATGAGCCAATAACGCAGTTATCAGAAATTGTTTTAACCCCTAACTTAATGAATGATTTCTTTACAGTATGTAATTCAGAGACACTCCTATTATGACTGAAGTAACCCATAAGCCCTGTCTTAGGAGGATAAATTTTTAAATAGTATTATACACACACACACACACACACACACAAAAACAAATATACATTAAAAACAAAAAAAATTAAATGAACCTCACTGTAAGTGATCCGAGGCTAATATACCCAATACTGGAATGTCCAAAGGAGGATAACATACATGATTATGAGGGCCCTTTAAGCCAATGACAGGTGATATCCTTTTCATGACAGAAAAAGAACAGAGTACTATTCATAATATCTAGGCCACCACCGATAATTTTTTCTTTTCCCTCTTCTGCTGTCCAAGGGTCTCAGGCCCTTCTGTACAACACAGGCCACTTACGAATATTGTCTGTGTTCTCCCTGACGATGTCAGTCTTCAAGAGGTTATCAGCCAGCACAAAAGCACTTTCCTCCACGGTGTCAAGCAACATGGTGGCCGCACGGAGTTGATCGCTTGTCGTCAGGTCTCTCCACGCGTTCAAGGCTTGTGGCTGAAGGAGGTTGTTCACTGTCTCGACCATTGCCTACAAGAGGAGGAACACAATGACAGAGGTCTCCAGTGAACCCGCGGAGCTGTCAGAAATCC
Source organism: Myotis lucifugus (assembly GCF_000147115.1). Classification (NCBI taxonomy): domain Eukaryota; kingdom Metazoa; phylum Chordata; class Mammalia; order Chiroptera; family Vespertilionidae; genus Myotis; species Myotis lucifugus. The sequence continues at coordinate 3,345,970 of NW_005871183.1, read as the reverse complement.
AGGCGTACATGTCGCCCGGCAAGCAAGGATCAGAGGTGTGAGCGAGTTCAGTACTGTCCCAGCCTCCCCTGTGACATGCCGCAGCAGAAGTGTTCATTATTTTGTTCTGTAAAAACCCGAGCTGAGACTTTGCAAGGCAAGAGGAAAACCTGCTTTTGCTTTGAAAGGACAACAGATACAGCCATGCTTATTCCTTAGAATCAACAGCAAGGCTTCAAGAAGACTTTAAATTATTTGGCTGGTGAACTGTTGGCAAGTAATTTAAACCAACACCTGTATCACGTCACCCACAGAAAACAATTTTTTTCTATACATCACCATAAAACTAGATGCTGAACACAGTAGAAATTAAGAGGATGCCTATAGATAGGCCAATAAAAGAATGTGTTGCCTATAGGTTGAGGCCTCACTGAGCAAATCAATTTTTTTTTCTTAGCCAGCTGGTAAAATGTCAGAATGGGGAAAATATCAAAGTATACATACTCCCAGGGGCTTTGGCTCTGTTATGTGTGGAGAGAAACCTTCACACTGTTTACTGTTGGGCAGGGGAATAAACAGTGGGAACTTGCTACGTAGGGCCCTCAGGTGTTTTTCCTTAAAAAAAGCAGCGGTAGGTACACTCACACATAGAGATAAAGCACCACATTTCACATGGCTTTATCCAAAAGAATCACCTCTGTAGTTATAACTTGTATATTTCCTGTGGTTAGCTTTATGCTCTAGGTTACAAAGAAAAAACAGTTCTCCCAGTAAGATCTTCTTAAGGTTTCATTCAAACATAGAGGATTGCAAAATAGAAAAATACAACATCTGAAGTTTGAAAGTGATCCTCCCTGAACCCTTTGATTATGAAATACCCATCTTTTCCAGAAATAAAAGTTGAATAAACAGCCAACACAAGCACTTTCTAGGCAGCACACAGGAGCTTTAAAACAGGACTCCCATTATTGACAAGTTCGTAGAGGGGCTGGGAGAGATTGGAGAAACAGACAGCGCATACACTGCAGTGTGTTCTGCTGGCTGGGGTTTTCATAGTAACCAAGGAACAACTGTTAAACATTCAGCTTCATAATGAAACACCTTGGCTGCCAATTAACACCAGCTTCAAAAACTCATTTGCCTTTTGATAAAAGTTGCTTTTCTTGATATTCTTCCCAGCTATTCCAAGTTCTGGCCAAAAATCTATTTCACTAGACTTTTATGTAATAGTCCTACGTGAGTACTTTGCATCATTTAAAAAAAAAAATTTTTTTTTCTCATGAGTCTAAGGAAGGGGAATTTTCACCTAGTGTGCTTAGCTCTGTCATTTGTTCTGAGTTTAAAACACGACCTGGAAGCCAGACAAAAGCATCTCCAGATCACAACAAAATGACCTGCTTTCCAGGAAGTTCTCTAATGCCAACGCCAACAGGATATGCCAGATAGGTGGTGCCAGATAGAACAGAAACAAACACAAAGAAGTTCAGTATTTTCTAAAGCCAAATAGAGAACACCACTCTGTAGTGCAAGGAAGTATTCTCTCTGGGATTGGATGATCCTCTGAATTAATTAGAAATGCTCTGAAAATCCCACATGCAACAGGAGTTATGCCTGTTCTTTCAGGAGCAGCCATTTCAACATTAGTCAATAATCCTACACTGATTCATTTTAACCTCACCCTAGGGAATATTTCTCTGAAGATAATAATATTTCTATTCTGGCCTTTATTACTTTTCATTTTTAAATTAAAAAACTAAAGAAAAGGAAACAACTCTGATCAACTCAGAGAATGGGAGGGTATAGCAACATACGTATTAAATAGTTTGTAATGTGTGTTCAAAAGGCTTGAACAAACTAACCTGTTTTCTGCTAGTTATACCCCTCAAGTAAGTAAATCTTAATAACATTATAATTAATACAATTTGTTTAAGCTTTCCAACGATTGCTGACATGTCCCAGTTACCAATTTAATGAAGGCCAATTAAATAGTCACAACTCATCAATGGTAAAAGGATATCTATATTTTGTTTTCCTATACATTTATACATTTATAAATTTTACCCTCAAATGATGATCTCTGATCAAAAAACATTTTGTCAAACTAGTCATTGACATAGCTTTTATAAGGTCAACACCATCTCTTTAAAAACAGGTAAATTTTAATTTTATTTGGTTATGAAGAAATGAGTCTAACTCAGTAGTTCTCAACCTTCTGGCCCTTTAAGTACAGTTCCTCATGTTGTGATCCAACCATAAAATTATTTTCGTTGCTACTTCATAACTGTAATGTTGCTACTGTTATGAATTGTAATGTAAATATCTGATATGCAGGATGGTCTTAGGCGACCCCTGTGAAAGGGTTGTTTGACCACCAAAGGGGTCGGGACCCACAGGTAGAGAACCGCTGGTCTAACTATATGTAGAACCAAGTTGAATGGGAAATGTTCAAGAAATTTAAAGTGAGGTACTGGGACATCATTTTAATGTTTAACAACTCTCACTGATTTCTCTTTGCTGTTATATTTTTCTGACCTAAAATTTACATTCTAAATTTGGAAGAAAATAAGATCAGTCCAGAATGTATCCTAAATAAATGTGTATTCTCAATGTGTTGATCTGAAGGGAAAAGTCACCTAATGGTTTGGACACTTATAGATTGAAATAACCTAAAATTTTGAGAAGTAAATTTAATTAACAATGTCCTTGCCAGAAACTAAATACTAACTCACTTTATTATTTCTTTAAATATTTTTTTACTTATTGCTTTTAGAGACAGACAGAGGAAGGGGAGAGAGAGAGAGAGAGAGAGAGAGAGAGAGAGAGAGAGAGAGAGAAAGCGAGAGCGAGGAGAGCAAGAGAGAGAGAGAGAGAAACATCAATTTGTTGCTCCACTTATGCATTCGTTGATGATTCTTGTATGTGCCCTTATGGGGAATCAAACCTGCAACCTTGACATACTAGGACAATGCTCTAACCAACTGAATTACTAGGCCAGGGCTCATTATCTTTTAGAAATTACCAGCAACTAAATAGGAAATGGATGCTGGAAATTTGCATTCTACTTCTGCCACCAAAGTCAGTGTGCCTTCGGACAAATTTATGTTTTTAACAAATCAACGAAGTGTCAACTACACAAGAAAATTAGTTTCATTATGTTTCAATATGAGGCTAGATAGAGACATCCACTATTATACTATTCTCATGATATGGTTATTGACTAGACTCTAAAGTGACTTTTGACTGTTTCTAAAAATCAAATATAAATTAGAAAATCACTTCAATTCAAACCAAAATCATGGACATACCATATCCTTCTGGGCATATTTTTCCTTTACACAACATTATTGGACCTCTTATAATTATTCAGATCTTAAGCAAATCATTTGACTAGTTTTACTCATATAATTGTATGTTTGTTAAATCATTGTAAACTATATAACCACACTGTACATATTTCAAAAGGGGGAGGATTTAGTTATTTGTTATAACTATTGTGAAACATTTGGGGAGAAAACTAGCTAAATATCTTCCCCAAAACAACTGTTGTCATTATTCAAAGAGCATGTGCTTGTGAAATAGGCTGGGAGGCCTTTGCAAAAATACATACAAGGATCTATGGTGAGAAACGTCAATGTCACTTCCTACCCAGGAGAGCAGTACATCTCACACGAGGCACGCAGGATCACCTGGGGACTCACCTATCCCTGGCCCTTCACTTGAAAACCAACAAACTTAAGATCCAAATCAAATGAATGCCTTGTGAAAAGATACATAACTTTAGCACTGTTGAATTTTTCTAAAGACAAGCTTTTTAATCATAAGCTCATTCAGGTTTTAGCTCAAGTTACCAACTGCTCAATAAGGCCTTCCATTCTATCTAGGAAGAATCCCCCCACTATTAAATCTATCGCCTGGTTTGTTTTCTCTGTACCATGTGTTATTACCTGAAGTATCATATATTTATTTTTTTAATATACTTTATTGATTTTTTACAGAGAGGAGGGGAGAGGGATAGAGAGTTAGAAACATCGATGAGAGAGAAACATCGATCAGCTGCCTCCTGCACACTTCCTACTGAGGATGTGCCCACAACCAAGGTACATGCCCTTGACTGGAATCAAACCTGGGACCCTTGAGTCTGCAGATCGACGCTCTATCCACTGAGCCAACCAGTTAGGGCAAGTGCCATATATTTATTTATCAAATGACTATTTTAGATTGTCCTTCAATAAAAATCTGGCTTTTGACTAGACCATGATGTTCTCAGGGAAGAGATCTTGTTCATTTGTGTTTTCCCCAGGGAAATTTTAGTGCCTGGAGATATTTTGGGTATTCAATAATGCCCACTAAACAGATAACCTACATTTACTATCAAATCATTAATGGCCTTATATACAATAGGAAAATTGAAAGCAATCTCTTCTAGTTCTGGAACTTTTTGCCAGGTCTCCTAAGAAGTCTTCTGAAAGACTAAAGTGCTCAGATACACCACCATGGTATGGGAAGATAGCAAGCTGAATTAGAGGGAATTAAGGAGACAACCAGAGTTCAAAGAGAAAAGCAGAACCACACATTACTGTAGTTAATGTAGACCACTATGCATAACAATATATTCCAAAATGTTAAGTGTATCAAAGCTCACTTTCAATATAATTCAATGAGGTTTTATTAAATATGTAAGATATGTATGCTATGCAAAGAACTAGGGAATTCACCCTTTGATGAAAAGAGATGGAAAACGTACAGTGTACTCTCAGTTTGCCTAAGGGCCACAGGCCAGCACAAAATAGAGCTATAAACTTACTGCAAATGGAACAAAAGAGAAATTCTTGCTGAAGAGGATGAAGAAAAGATCCCAGAGGTGTTTGATTTTGAGTTAGACCCGAATTGATGAATAAACTTGCCTTGATTATGATGAGGAAATTTGAGGCTAAAGGACATAAAAAGCAAGTTGATGATTAAAAAAAAGGATAGAACATGACTAGGGTTTCGGATAAGGAAAATGTATGGTTCACAGAAAGCGTGTGAATATGGTAGAAAAAATGGTAGGCAGAAGTCAGATCTTTGAAGAACTTCAGTATGATAGAATTTGGGGCGTTACTATAGAAAATGTACTGTCATTAAAATTTTTTATGCAAAGTAGTTATATGTTTACAGCTCTTTTAAAGCAAAATTTCCTCTGAAAACATATCAAAGAATGATTGGAGAGCTGATTTATGAAGCCACAAAAAATAATAAAATGGGAAATAAATTCTATATAAGTTCATTTTTTTAACATTCTTATGTGTTAAAACAAAATTTTATAAACATGCAAAGTATTATTAGGCAGCCTATTAGAAAGTAAAGAGCAATGATTTCGTATGAGTAGGTAAATTTAAATAATACATTGCTAACATTCTTTTGAACACTGCCTAGAAATTTTATTTTACTCTTTATTTCCATATCTTTGTTTTTTGATGTATTCTCCAGAACGCAATATTTCTTTAACAATATATACTGAAATCATTTTGCTGAACATTGTTTTTAGTTTTACTATATATTTTATATACAGTGCTATTAAATATTTTTCTTCATGAAAAAATCTCAGCATACGTAGAGAAAGAAAAGTAAGTTTTCAGGTGTCCTCTGCTCTCATCTCCTATTTTCTGACTATATTTATATATAGTTTATATTTAGTTATAATTTGAAAAAGTAAAAACAACTTTTCTTTTATTCTTCATTTTTTTAATTCTTGATATGAAGTTTATCTGTTAAGGATAAAATAAAATAGAGAACACGTTTAAAATCATTACTGAATAGGCACAGTGTACTTATGTTTGGATATTGATTCAAATAAAAATTTTAAAGGTCAAGTGTTGGAAGAGTCTTTAAAACAGTTTTGAACTTGCAGGTTTTTTATTAGAAGTCAAGTTGAGTGACTGATATTTACACATTTGATCAATAAACCTAAGGTTCCTTTTATAATCATTGTCATTTAACATTATTAAGCATCTAAAAACTACTAATCTCTGAACTCCCTTTTATATTACAGTGAAGTATTGGCATTTTCAAGTCTTAATTAAAATTAGATACAACTGACCTTAACATGATAAGAAGAACTTTTAACAGTGGAACAAGATAAAAGTAAAATTTCACAGAAAACACTCTGTCTCTTCAAGAGACCTCTTGTTGTTTAAAAATGTATTATTTTCAGCAAGCTGTAATTGATTTATTTTATAAATCTCATGTAGATTTAAATTGATTGAATGCTGCCAAATAAATCTATATTGTGTTACAGGAATTAAATGGAGCTATAAACTTGATTCAAACCTCTTGCTAACTCAACATTCATTCAACAAATATTAACAAAGTGTTTTCAATTGGAATGCTGAAAGATAGATACATTCTTTCTCCCTCAAAATGATGACAATATAGAGAGGCCAGACAATTACACAAATAATTAAGATATAGCATGCCAGGCATTATAATAGTGGAAACACAGGGTTCAAGCTCTGTCTTGGAAAGCTCATGAAGTATAATTCCAAACTTAAATTCCACATTACCTAGACAAGCAAGGGGTAGATCATGTGCTTATAGGTACAGCAGTGAGAGACAATAGGCACCTCAGAGGAATTGAAAACAATTCCTTATGGAAGAGCAAAGAGTGCAAAGGGTTCAATGGCTAGATTAGTGAGTGAAAGCTAATTTTCAAAGAGACTTTCAAGCCATGTTAAGTAAGATACTTGCAATTCTTAAAGGTAACAAGTCACTGAAAATTAAAAGTAGGGAAGTGATATGCTATAATGGCTAATTTTTATTGAGTGTGTTCCAGACTCTCATCTGAATGTTTTCTATGCATCAATTCCTTTAATTTTGACAATAACTCAATGAGGTAGATATGATTATTATCCTCATCTTGCAGTGAGAAAATTGAGACTCAGAGAAGTAATTTGCTAAAGGGTAATTAGCTAACATAAGGCAGAGCCAGGGTTAAAACCCATGCATTCTGGCTCTGCAGATGGAGAAATTTGATATTCCAAAGATATTTAAAATGATTTGTTGATTAATTAAAGTCAGTTGGGGAGAGCAATAAAAAAGTATGGTGCACAAAATTTGGAAATAGGCAATAAGGTGACACTTAAAATGGGAATAAAGGAAGATGAGCAAATTTCCATTCATTAAAAGGTAGACAGTATAAGTGCATGTGGGGGAAGAGGGTGCTGAACATGATGAATTCAGAGTGCCTATTTTGAATGCAAAGGACTTGAAGGGTGCAGATTACAAAGGCCTAGATAAGCCTTGTCGGGGAGGAAAAACCTGACCTTTTCCTTGTTATGTTCTGTGACTGGGCCTGAGAATTAAGCTGACATCTGATACATTAACAGGAGAAAAGCACAAACATTTTATTTAATTTTTTATGTACACACAGGAACCTTCACAGGAAAAATGAAGACCTGAAGAATCGGGTTGGACTGATAGCTTATATACTTTTTAAAACAAAGAATGACAGATTGTGAAGTGGCAAGATAAATAAAAAAGGTTTAAGCTTCTAGCAGCAGTAAATTGTGGGAAAGTGACTAGAAAATACATAGGGGAATCAAATGGAAGATAAGAGTTATTTTAGTATGTTTGTTTTCAAAGATCCATTTTGGCTTTGACTGCCTGTCTCTGGTGATAAGAATGTTCTTTTCTTGCTGGTACGTGGGAAATTTTATGATCTGCTTTTAGACAGAAAGAGGGAAAATATCTACTCTTTCTCAATGGACTTTATCTCAAAATAATCAATGTGCCAAAGTAGCATATTTTGGGGTAATGTTCTTAACCTCTTCTGCCTTCAGGTTACTCAAATATCTGACATTGAGCTTTAGGCATCATAAATTTATGTAAGCTTATTAAAGCCATTGATATGTCTGACATTTTCCAGATAAACTGAGTACAGGGAGAAGAATTGATGACCCAGAAATGCTAACAATAGGAGAGAAAATGCAGAAAGAATGGTTGACAACTGAGATGAAGAAAAAGTAGCTAGAACAACAGCATAGTATTACAGAAGTCACAGGAAAAGGGTTTCCATCAGTTTCCAAATGAACTCAAACATAAAAGCATCCCAAAAGCCCTTCTTCTTTAAATAATAATAACACCAGATTTTTTTCTGGGTAACTGGTAGAATGATTGTAAAAAAAAGAGAAAAACCACAGAAAAGTTTCTTTTGAAGGATAATCATTCAGTGTTATGTATCTTTACTATGAAGTAGGACATTTTTTCATTTAATATGTCTTTTGGGTGTTTTTATTTATTTTTTTTTGGAATATGTGTCAACATTGTTTTAAACACTTAGGATACAATTTAAACAAAGCTGAGAAAAATAAATCATAAAACTAAACATTCTGTCAAGGAAATTAAAAAATAGACAGATGATAGCTAGCTAGCTAGATAGACAGCTAGATGATAAATAGAGAGAGAGATGATAGATAGATAGATAGATAGATAGATAGATAGATAGATAAAGAGATGATAGATAGAAGCTAAGTACCATGTAAAATAAAATTTAAGAAGGCGTGATAGAGAGATCTAGAGTCAGGGGAAGGGTTGGAGAGAAGGTGGCCCATGATTTAATGTAAGATAATCCAGGTGAGCCTCAATGAAAAGATAACAGTTCAGAAAAGACAAAGTTGTTGAGGGAGTTAGCCATGCAGATCTGTGGGGCAGCTATTCCAATCAGATTGAACAACTGAATAAAAGTTGCCAAGTGAGCACATGCTCTGCTTGCTCCACATCCAAAGGAGGCCACCTTTGGATCAAACAAAAATAAACGAGGGTGGGATGACCCACATTAACTGAGTAGGTGAAGACTGCAGGTAAAACTACTTTGCTGGTGGAGATTAGAAATTCAGTTATGGCCATGGAATGTTTGGGGTGCCTATTAGACAATAAAACAAAGATGTTGAGAAGTTAGCTTGAAAATTAATTTAGGAGTTCAGGAGAGTGGTCTGTTCTAGAGATAAAATGTGTGGGTCACAGGCAAACAGGTGGTGAGATCACCAAGGGAGTGACTGTACAAAGAGAAAACAAGAGGGTTAACCATTGAGCTAGAGGGCACTCCAACCTTAAGGGTTTGGGAGCAGAGAAGGAACCAGCAGAGGAGGCTGGAAAAAAGCATCAAAATAGAAGGAAAATCAAGAGAATGAGTTGTTTAAAGGAAGAGGGGGTAAATAACTGTCAGATGCTACTGACTGGTCAATAAAATGGATTGACAACCGACTCCTGAGTGTAGCAGCATGATGTCATTAATGACCTCAACAAGTGCAGTTGCAGTAAAGTGGTGGGGGCAAAATACTGGTGAGGCGAATTTAAGGGAAAATGGGAGAGGGATTGGCAATAGTGAGTGTAGATGTGTTTTGAGGATTTCTACTGCAATGGACATACCAGTAGGCAATGAGAATGCAAGCCTGGTAAATGGTAAATGTTTGGAAGTCACTTTGTATTGCTAAGTACAATTTAAAAGGTTTTGAGGATATAGAAATAAAAGTAGCACTGTTCCTTCCCAAGGAGCTCAGAGATAGAAAAGTGAAGAGATATTAAAATAGTTTGATAATTGCTATAATAAGAGGAAAACTGAGGGTGTTGTAAGTTCACATAAGAGGGCATTTATCCAGACTAACTGGGACTAAGAGTGCTTCCTTAGAGTAACTGACATATAAAGTGGGTGATGACAGATTAAGTCAAAATTACTGAGATTAAAGGATCAGAAAGGAGAAAAAAAATCTAGAAGTAATTTAAGCAAAAGATATTACTTAATCTGAACTGCCAGTACTTACGTGGTTTGGGAGTATAAAATCCAAGGATGTGGGAGGCAATGGTTAAAAGTGTGGGAAATCAACAAAAAAGAGTCAAACTCTCAAACACTATAGTCCAAAAAAGGAAATGTTTTCTTAAGGGAAAAAGAGAGTAATGGAGAGTCTTTGAGTGGGGTTATGTCATGATCAGACTTGCATTTTTAAAACGTTATTCAGCAGTAGGGAGAATGGATTAACAGAAGAATTTCTAAATATGTAAAGAAGCTGGTTAATGTTTTTTTGAGCATCACCTACATGAAGGTGATAGCTGATGCTGTAAGAGTGGAAATCAGAGGAAAACTAAGCTTGCAACCAAAATAATCTTGCAAAAATATGTCATTTCCCTAGTTAAAGTTCTTTAACGGCATTCAGAATCTTGACTCCTTTCCATAGTTTTCCTATTCTTGTATCCTCCTTCAACCGATTGCTTCAGGACACTGGCTTTCTTTCTATTTTCGGAATTCTCCAACCACTCCTCCTCAGCTGACCGCCTATGGTCTGGGCAACCTCTGATCCCAGAATGCTTTTCTTCAGATAGGCACATGGCTGATCCCGTAATGCCCAGACTCAGCACATCTTCCCTGATAAACACAATCTAAAGTAACCAACTAGTCGCTTGAACTCACATGACTCTATTTTCATTTCTGCCATTATTTTATTTTATTAGTTTGACTGATTTACTGTCTATTTCCAGTTTGCTGAACTAGGATGTGTAGAAAGCCTTTCTGTCTTCACCCCTGAATTGGTACACCTTGAACAGTGCATGAAGTATGTCAGTGAATCAAAGAACATTTCTATGTTCTTCTTAAAGTATAGAGGTTAATTATTTTTTTAATGGAAAGTATATTTTCCTGACATTAAAAAGGATAAGCTTGTAGGGAAGTTAGAAAAACTATCACACCTAGAGGAGCCTAAGGAGACATGACGATTGTAATATTATGTATGTATGTAATGCAATGTGATATCCTGGTTAGGATCCTAAAACAGAAAAAGGACTTAGGTAAAAACAAGGAAACCTGAATTAAACTATGCACTTTTAACTAATAATAATATATCAATATTAATTGCAATAAATGCACACCATAATATTAATTATAATAAATAAAATAAATTGTAGTAAATGTAAATATGAATGTAAGATATTAATAATTGAGAGAATTGTATGTATAGGGGGATATATGATAATTTTCTCTACTTTTCAGTCAATTTTTCTGTAACTCTGAAACTGTTCCAAACATATTCTTTAGTAAAAAAATAAAAAGTAAATGCTTATAAAGAGTTAAAAAATACAGAAGTATATAAATTAAAACCTGAAAATCTACATATGGAACAATAACTCCCACCTCACCCAAAAAGAATCACTTTGACAGTTTGTTGTATTCCCTCCAGACTGGTAAATATTTACACAGACACACAAACAAATGCCATCACTATAATCATGCTGTTCACTGTTGATTTTTGCTTGCTTGTTTGTTTTTACTTCATAATATATCACACCCATCTTTCTAAGTCAATACAAGATCTACCTCATTCTCCCTGTGGCTAAGTATTCTATTTTTTGGTGCAGCAGTTTACTCAATGGGTTTCCTACTGATGTTTTGTTGATATAAACCATGATACAGTCTACCTTGTGATCAGCTCTACATGTTGGTTCTTTTCAGTAGTGCAATGATACCTTATTTGCCACTAGCTAATCCCAAAGTTTTGTGTGTGTTTTTCTAGGCAAGAAGAACAACACTACCTTGTTATTGTATGGGAAAACTTATAAAGAAACATTACAAAAACATGGGATTGACTTAAAAAGTTTTCCCTGGTAGGATATTTAAGAGGCTGATAATGATTGCTTTGAAGGAGGAAGCTGAATGAACAGGAGGGAAGTACGACGTAAAGTTGCACTATGGATCTCCAAGGGAGCACCACACAGACACAGCACAATGTCAGTGACATGCTCCAGAGTTAGCAATGCAGTTTCCCTACTTTCTAGATTTTAAACCGTGTAAAAATGCTTTCTGAGAATGATTTGAAATATATATTTTTTAATTCTTTAAGCAAAATGATTGCCCTCAGACTATAACTGACTGAATAATTACAAACAATATTAATCTGTACATAGGGTTCAAATGTAATCCTACGGCATAAATCTATCTATGGTATGTTAGTACATCAAACCTGGATGAAGATATCTATCTGTATCATTAAATAAGAAAAAAGTATTTCTGGTTGCATGTACAAATGCTAGTTGTCCCATACTCTTACCATACACACAGAATCACTGGACACAATGCCCAGCTGCAAAGATATACCTATTAATGTAGGGTTTAGCTGTGCAGAATGATAGTCCATGGGATATGGTCAGAAGTAGTTGGGTAAGACTTATGTGAAGTTCTAAAAGAGATGCATCTTTGGTTACTTGTCATTCTTCTTCTTCCTGCTCAGAGATTAGCATGAAGTGATGATTGTAACCTAAGTAGCTATCTTGTCACTGAGGATAGAAGACCCATGTGCTAAAGATAATAGAGCAGAAAAACATGTAAAACTTTTTTTAAATGTGTTTTCATGCTAATCCTGAAATGTCATGTCTGCATTTTTTTTAAATACTAGAGGCCCAGTGCAGGAAATTCATGCAGTCCGGGGGGGGTGGTCCCTCAACCTGGCTTGTACCCTCTCACAGTCCAGGAGCCCTTGGGGATGTCTGACTGATGGCTTAGGCCCACTCCCTGCAGAGGCAGGAGAGGCTCCCGCCACCGCCATTGCGCTAGCAAGCCATGAGCCTGGATTCTGGCTGAGCGACGCTCCCGCTGTGGGAGTGCACTGACCACCAGGAGGCAGCTCCTGTATTAAGCATCTGCCCCCTGATGGTCAGTGCACGTCATAGCAACTGGTCATTCCACCGTTCGGTTGATTTGCATATTAGCCTTTTTATAAGATATAATATAAGATATTTTTATTGATTTCAGAGAGGAAGAAAGAGGGAGAGATAGAAACATCAAAAATGAGACTCATTGGTTGGCTGCCTCCTGCATGCCCCACACTGGACCGAGCCTGTGCAACCCAGGCATGTGCTCTTGACTGGAATCGAACCCGGGACCCTTCAGTCCACAGGCCGACACTCTATCCATTGAGCCCAAACAGCTAGGGCTGCATTTCTCTTTTATGTGTGAGGATAAAGCCCTGGTTTGTTCAAATGCCCACAGTTATGTTTTGTTACTACCAGCTGTACAAAATTCATACATTTGATAAGGGAAAATAGCAAAATTATAACTCTGTTGGGAGCGGTACTAAAATATCATTTGTTGGGTTCCAAGCCATCAGGCAACTACTTTGCTGCAAATTATCCCTTAAAATTTCCATTTCTTTTCTGACCTGTATCAGAAAAGTTAATGATACTTCCAGAAAGCAAGATCTTAAATCTGTAATACTATTTTTAATATCTTTTTTTTTGTATTCTGGTTAGCTATGTGATCATAAAGCTGTTAAAGTAATAGCAAAATAAATTGATGTATATTCTCTTGTTTGCATAGAAATAATATCTATTTATATTCTATGTATTTAAAACTTTTCTGAAGGTAAACTCATGTTCAGAAAGTAAGGACCATTTGAATAGATTTTAAATAAACAGTTTTACAATTAAGTAATGATCCAGCCTTTGATCAGGAATTTATAAGAGAGAAGAGTATACCACCTGGTAAAAAGAAGTGAGAAAATACTTTTGTTTTAGATGAAATGTTTTATTTTAAAAACAGAAGGGCTTTCTTTTTTATTTTATCCTCATTAAATTACTTCCTGAAGCTTTTGAAAAACCATGTATATACAAACAGAAGCCAGGATTTGTTTATTTATAGGAAATGTGCAAAACAGAAGAGACAGTCATAAATGACTTTGTAAAGCAGCCATCTTTGCCTGGCCTGACACATTAACTACGGAAATTTTGAGAGATTCCCAGAATGATTTTCCTTGCACGTCAAAGCAGGATTTCCATCACCAACATCTGTCATTGTCCTCTGGATTTATTTGAATCATTACATTTATAAACTGACCTGTCCGAACTCCTAAATAATACCTGTATAATTTACTATGCTTGCAGTACATATGGTTTTATAGACTTTTGAGTCAACAAATGCCTGATAACAGCATTTAACGACTATAACTTATAGAAGAGAATGATAACTTCTTGATCTAAAGAAAACTGCTTTGGATTTGTAGACAGAAGTCACTTTCTTTGATCTCAATGTCTTTTAGCAGTAGGCTCAGGGCTGAAGAAACATGCAGGGTGCAGATTTATATTTTCTCTCTTTCTGACACAAATCAAGTGCAGATTTCTCAAGCTGTGAAATATATTAAGTTCACATGGTTTTAACAAAGGGTTACCAAACCTCTAGAACCTGCTGTGATTCAAACTACTTTCAGATGTCCTTTTAATTATATTAAATGAAAGTTTGGGTTGGCTTTGATGCTTATGGGCAAACATTAAAATCTCTTGAAAGAGCTGCTAAGAGCACTCCCTGTTGCTGTAGTTAATATACTACATTGTATGCACACTGCTAGCCAATTTATTCTAGCCACTTTAACAAGGATAGCCAGCCTGACAGGCCACACTGAAAAGTATCACGAGTCAAGCAAAGCACAAATCATTAGAGCACTCCGAAAGTTGTTTGACATGCACCACGGAGTTCTTTGTCACACAGCCAATTAAGTGACCAAACAAGGAACTCGAAAATACTCATTAATTTCTTCATAGCAGTATAAATGGAGGTTAGAATCCTTCTTGTCTTATACACCAAAGGCACACGAGTAAAACTAGCATAATTCAATTTGCACATTGTCAAAAGAGCAAGGAGCAACTTTGGTTCACAGTAAGTCTGGATTAAAGACATTAAAAGGGGGACGAATAGGTAAAAATGTTTAGAGAGTACATACAATAATAGATATCCAGGTCTTGGAATTTTTAAATTAATCAACAGTTGACATGACTTTTATCCTTGAAAAGCTGTATCAGCATTTCTGAGCAGATCCAGCAGCACTTGCCATCATGTCCTTCTCTGTGAAACCTGACCTTGAGTAGACTCCTGGAAGCCACCCTCTCCACGTCCTCCTCCATCCTTAAGGCTGCTCTTGGGTCTCTCTTGGGTTTCTCCTCTTCTCCCTGACCTCTTACTGTGACAGTGTCCTGGGGCTCAATCCTAGATTCTTTCCTCTTCTCTCCCTACACTCACTCCCTTGATGAATTCATCTAGAAAGTTGGTTGTAAAGGCCACATAAGGTGAACAGTACCTAATGCTTATTTCAGGCCTGACATTTCAGCTGAACTTCAAGCTTGTATATCTAACTGCATATTTAACATCTAGATTGCATGCATATCTAAGAGGAATCTCAAAGTTAACACGCCCCAAATAAAATTATGTTTGTGTCCTGCCCAATAGATAACAAATTAGAGCATCTCAATATATGGTGCTTCATCCTTCACGTTGTTCAGACAAAACACTTTTTATCATTTTAAGTTCTCTCTTTCTGACACTTCACATATAATCCCTTAGCAAATCCTGTTTGTCCCATTAAAAAAAAAAAGCAGAACGTGAATAATTATCTCAGCATCCCACACTCATATTCCACTCCAAGTGGTCAACCTGTTTCAGCCCTTAATTTTCCTGCTATAATCTACTCTCCACTTTTTAAACTTATCAGGTCATGTCATCCCTCTGGGCAGAAACCTACAGTGGTTTACATTGTTTTTCTGAATAAAAACCAAGTCGTCCTCGCCATGATCTATCAGACCTGGGGCCTTGTCACCCCAGAGAGTCATACCCCATTACCCGCTTCTCCTTCACTCTGCTCTGGCTGCACTGGCCTCATGGAACACCACAGGCATAGTTCCCCCTCAGAAACTTTCTTTCTGCTAGAATTTTTTTTTCTGCATATTTGCATAGTTCACTCTTTCACCTCCATAGAGGTTTGCTCAAATATCACCTCAGTGAGGTATTTCCTGCTTTTGTAGGAGAGAAGAATTTGCTGCTCCAAAATATATTTCTCTAACATAATTTTTTAAGCTGGTTATTTTTAAGAAACAGCAGACATAGGAGAAGCTCTGAACACTGAGTAGAAGTGACATTACATTTATAAAGGAACGCTCTATTGTAAGGGTGTCTCCCTCTCTGTACCAGGAAGACAAGGATGACTCAATCTCTAGAAACTCTTATCCATGAAGAAAACAATGACTTAAATCTACATAGAAACCGTGTCCTTGTCTGCTGTGCTTTTCTTGGTTACTTCCCATGACCGACTCTCCTATTGCTTTTAGCTGAGAATGGTATTTAAGGTGATGGTTTCAGCCATTTTGGTGAGCTACTCGGTTCTCCCATAGATACAGGACATACACATGTTATTAAGCTTTTGTTTTTCTACTGCTGATCTTTTTGACTTGATTATTAGACCAGCAAAGAACCTAGAAGGGTAGAAGAAAAAAATTCCCATCCCCACACTTGGTTTTTTCTCCTTAGCATTTATCATCATGTCACATACCATATATTTCTTATACTTAGTGTATTGTTTATATTCTGCCACTAGAAATTTTACCGTAGGAAAGAGAGCAGGAGTTTTGCCTGTTATGTGCACTGTATTCCCAGTAATGATAAGGTTACTAAGCACATGTGCTCAACTATTAATTCTTTTTTTAAATATATTTTATTGATTTTTTATAGAGAGGAAGGTAGAGGGATAGAGAGTCAGAAATATCGATGAGAAACATCGATCAGCTGCCTCCTGCACACCCCCTACTGGGGATGTGCCCGCAACCAAGATACATGCCCTTGACTGGAATCGAACCTGGGACCCTTCAGTCCGCAGGCTGATGCTCTATCCACTGAGCCAAACTGGTCAGGGCTCAACTATTAATTCTTGAATATTTTTGTTGTTACTAGTTTGTGATATTTTTCCAGTTGAAGATAGAGATTGTTTTGGCCCTACTGGTAACTAGGAGAAAGATTTCTAGTGTATAATTAAGGCAAAACAAACAAAATCAATAAAAATAAAATGAGCAAATTATAGTTCCAAACTGAAATTTAAAGAAGGGCTTGCTTCAAATACCTTATAAGCTTTAAAGAACACACAGACCATCTTCCATTTAAAATAGGAATGAAAGTAAGGAGAAAGGAAGTTAGAAAGGAAGGAAACCAGGTGTGTGCACACGGGCACATGTGTGTGTGAACAAAGGGGAAGATGGGCACATGCTCAGTGAGTCAGGCTGATACAGGGAAACTGCCTGTCAGTCAAGCCTGGGACCATGGATTGGCTGGAGTAGGCAGGGCCACTGCAAGACAGCAAACATTTTGGAATATATAATTATCTAAACAAAGGAATTCACTCTCTTGGCTTGTGGGGCTCTCTTACTCCTGCTTCCTCGCATTCGCCCTCATGTTTCCTCCACAGTGATGTGGCCCTGCCGACCCCACATGCAACGGACTGGTGGACTGCAGCTGGGAACACAAGCTAAGCCAGCCTCATGCTGGATGGGGCCCGGCTCCAACATGGAGTGGAAACTCTGGACAGTGGCTCTGATTCCAGCTCTGCTCAACTTCTTCCTTGGCGGAATGAAAGGAAATGGGTCCTTGGAAAGTAAGGGGTTTGAGTCCACAGAAGTAAAGCTCTCTACTATACCTCGTCCTCCCATGCAAGTTTCAAAAAATTCCTTTTCTTGGGATATCGCAAGAACCCCACTCCGACCAGCAACCGGGGGGGACAAGGACCTCTCCCCAGTGATAAGAGATCTAGCTAATTCATAAAATAGACACTGTACCTCTAAAAAATTGAAAACCAAATGGATTTAGATGGTCAAAATCAACCCTAGACGAGTATTATTTGTACAAGTGGAAAGGTCATGTTTTTAAGAATCTCAATGACTAAACAATCACATATTTGTAAATCTAATACATAAAGTGCTTCAAGTATGTTTCATATCTATTTTACAGAGAGCTCAAAATATGCTCTGAACATAGAAACAATAGGGCACATAAACAAGTCTTTAACATTCAAATAGACTAAAGTTTAAAGTATTGTTCACTCTATAATTCATACAATAATGATCTACATTAAACCAAACAGAAGTAATGCCATGTATTAATAAGCACAGCATTTCTGCTTCACCAATATTCTGTGTGTATTTGGTGTTATCAAGATGTTTAGTCAATAGCTGAAACATTTACTCATAGCCAGTCAATTATAACCCCAGGAAATCAGCCACTGAATAAACTGTGCTATTAATTTTCCATCAGAGATTTGTGTTTGAATGACCATGCATTTCATAGATGTAAATACTGAAAGGCTAATTATCTCCAAGGTCCCATTGAGGAGATGGCATAGATTGCAATAAAACCCATCCAAAAATTGCTCAAAATGATCTTTAGCCTTCAGTGCTGAAGAATACTTTCATTTCTCTGTTATACACACTAAGAGGATAGGTCACTTATACACAGAGTATTAACCTCCAAAAGCAATTTTCTTTCCCAAAACCTTAGAAAAATAAGCTTTTAACAGTTTCTTATATACAGAAATTCACTATTTTACAAAATATAAAGTAAAAGCTTATCTTCCTAATATCTGATACTCAAATTATTATTATTATTTTTCTTTTTAAATGTCTCTCTCACAAAATATCCTCATTGTGACTAAACTGATATGGTTTAGTTTCTAGACTGCCAATACAAGAACCAGCAATATGTATCTTGAGGCATCTCTCTTTATAAATGCAACTGGCCTTCCCCTTTAAAAATGCTGTGATACAGCCTGACCGGCATGGCTCAGTGGTTGAGCATCGATCTATGAGCCAGAAGGTCATGGTTCCTGCTTGGGGCACATGCCTGGATCGCAGGCTCCATCCCCACTAAGGGGTGTGCAGGAGGCGGCCGATCAATGACTCTGTCTCATCATTGATGTTTCTCTCTCTCTCTCTCTCTCTCTCTCTCTCTCTCTCTCTCTTTTCCTCTCTGAAGTCAGTAAAAAAAATATTAAAAAAATAAAAATACTATGATACTTACACATAAAGAATAATGTTTATTGGTGCATAGTTTCATATATTTTCTTCTTTCCTGCCGAAGGGGAACAGAATACACCACCCCAAGTTGTTCACACTGGCATGTGGATTATTTTGAGCTCAGAGCAATCAAGACCTAGCACTCAGGAAAAATTTGACCTCTCCCTTAACTACCTAAAGAATTTAGATAGGAAGCCTGTACCAGAAAGAGAGCTATTAACAGAAATAACTTTTTTTATCTGAAAAAAAGGGCAAACATCTGTTTACCAAGCATCTGTGCTCCTGATTCTCCTGTGGATTCCACTCCTCCCCGAGGAAGTCCCAGGGCCCATCTCTTTGCTTAGCCCAGGATGGCATATAAACCTCAACTGCAGGGCTGCCTTTGAGTGGCATGTCTTCATGGGGCTCCCATGCATACATAACTAACATTCTTTTTCTCCTGTTAATCTGTCTTGTGTCAATTTAATTATGAGGCAGCCAAAGAACCTAGAAAGGAAGAAGGGAAATGTTTTTCTGCCCCTATACTGCCTTCCTGCCTTCTTTCCTTTCTTGTAAAAGGAACTATAAAGCTTGTTTCTGGGATTTTATTTTTTCATACAGAACTCATAAATATGTGAATGGATTTTACCTTTCTTAAAAACAAACTACAACATGATGTGATGAAAAATTACATTTACTTTGGGATTAACATTGACAATGAGTGGGAAAGTAAGATAATGGCAGCATGTGTTGAATATTCTGCTATAGAAGCATGATATCCCAAGTACCCTGAGCTTTCTATTGCCTTACATGATTTTGATGGTCATTTTTAAATATATATATATATTTATATTTCTTTATTGATTTCCGAGAGGAAGGGAGAGGGAGAGAGAGATAGAAACATCAGTGATGAGAGAGAATCATTGATTGGCTGCCTCCTGCACGCTCCCTACTGGGGATGGAGCCTGCAACCTGGGCATGTGTCTGGCCTTAATCAAACACAGGACCCTTCAGTGGCTAGGCGGACGCTCTATCCACTGGGCCAAACCAGCTAGAGCTTGATGGTCATTTCTGAATTACTTGCTACTTAAATATTAACTGGCCCATTAATGAAGTTTTTTCACATACACCTCCATGAAGAAATTAGAGAGTCCTATATCATACCCAACTCACCTTGCAGTGATGATCAACATTCTCACAACCCAAGTTGCACCTCCTTCTTAGTCTGTGTGTCTCTTGTAAGAAGGAGCATTGGCATGGCCATATGTTTTCAGCACATACCTTTTCACGTGATTTTTCTTTTCCCACCCTTCATGCCCACCCTGAAATCCCTTTAATGCAACAGTGTTTATTATCATTTTTCTCTCAGATGCCCACGCATGCTACCACCAACAGAGACAATTCAACAACTTAACACATTTATAAAAACGCAGAAAGTACCTGGACATAGGCTCTGCAAGAGCGCTCCCTTTTCTGAAGCTGAATCCAATAAGACAGCAGATTAAACACGGAATAGAAAAAACAAGTTAGTGACAGAAGGAACAAGAAAAATAAAAGAACACATCTACACAAAACACCTTATTTTGTTGAGCACCACTTTCTAGAAGAGAATGAAAGCTAAGCAGCAGCAAAATGTAAGCCATGGCTTGTAAAATAGTGGCCAACACACTTTCAGAACAGCCCAAGTGAAAACTGGATGGTGTAAAGCTGTTAATGATGGAAGGAAATCTTGGAATAAATTTAGTAGAAATTAGTAAAAATCAACATACTTCATTCATTGTAAATGATTAATTTCACATCAGGTTAGTTACTAATTCATGGGCCACAAATAAAGACATATGAAGTTAAGTGACAAAAATTGGGAACCCGTTTTTCAAAGATAGGATGTCGTTTGTGGTTTACAGACTATGTAGATGGTTAATATGCAACCACAAACTTTGTGTTCAAACATACAAAAAATTCTGTTTACCTGAAAAATAGAAATGCCCATTCATTATGACTATTTGATTCTAAGGGACAAATACCAAGAGGTAAGTAACTTCTGATTAAAAGAATATGAACAATATCCTGATTTATCACTGCTTTTATAATTCCCAAATAATTTCTTTTGACAGTTTTGACCAAATAAAAATTTATACATTTTAGAAACTTGTGTGGGATAAGAAGCCCGTATTTATTTATTTATTTATTTATTTATTTATTTATTTGCGTATACAAGGAGGTTTTACTGACCAAAAGGTTAACAGCAAGTTATGTTCAGTCCCAAACATCCCTACCCTTCCTAAGAAAAAGAATAACTAATAAGCTTAGTTGACCTGTTTCAATAAATGACCCAATATTTTACAAATTAGATTGTGGTTTCCCTACTCTTTCCTATTTTTTCCCTTCAGTAGCCTTGATTGTTGATGGAGAAAATTACTCAGTTTTAAGAAGCAGTTACTGTGATGCCTTTTGTGTGGCTAACACTGAACTTTTTAATGCATGCATTCTTCATGAGCACAGAGCAGTTACTCCTCTAAAGAATTAAGTGAGGAATGAGTGCGAGCAAGGTAATTGCCAGTGCTGTCATTTGGATCATTGACTCGCATCTCGGTTTTGCAAGACTCTAAAACCCTCCAGAATTTCAATGGTGGAGCACAATTAATTTGTAAGGAGTTGGCTTTGCAAATATGATGGGTTATAACTGCTTCAGGGAACAGTGGGAGTCATAGGAAATGAGAATAAGCCAGCAAGCATGTGAATAACCTTTGCCCTCCCATCTCCTTACCCCACCATGCAAATTAACATATGACAGACCACATTATATAAACAACTGAAAAGAGCCAAATGGGGGGGAAAAGGAGCACATTAAAAAGCTTCCCAGATGGAAATTTGCCCATTATGTCGTTATTTGATATTCAGAGGAGGCAAGCTGATTAGCTGTAGCCAGTTAGAAAATGACATTAATTGCCAGCTTTACCTGATACTGTCAGACAGCAGCACCATTTTTAAATAAAGATACAAAGTATCGCTATAACAAGTAATGTTATGGATATGTAACATTAATAGAAACTACTACTTGCAGTACATTATGATAACAATAGCTGGCAGCAATATTCATTAATAGCATCCAGTCAGCCTGGGTAATAACACATTAAAATCACAGCATGCCCAGATTACACAGGCAACTGTGGAGCATATTCTACCAGGGGCTTGGCTTGATTTTATCATGGATTTAAGTGACAAAAATAATTCCTTTATGCTCAGAATGAAAAAAAAAATTCAATAATAATTTGTATCTAGTAGATACAACTGAGTATGTTTTCTGATGCTGAAATTGCACAAAAGTCTTTAGGCTTTCCTATACCATACCGTCACTACTGTAAAATAGAATTGTAAATTCAAAATATATATGGAGAGGTTATTTACTTTGGGGGAAATTAAAAGCTAAACAGGGGCATAATTATAATGAAATAGTGACCTGAATTGTCTCTGCAACTAGCAGTGCCCTTTAGAATGATCTGATTTTATTCGAAAGAGAAATGAACCAAGGAAGTCTCCCTGCCTTCGCTGCAGCTTTAAAGACAGACATAACCGAGGTCCTTACCTTGTTCAAGCTGCGAGCAGCACTATCTTTTCCACCTGGAGTCAAGTTCCGGAGTTGGACATCCAGGAGGCCCACCAGCTGGTCCATGGCACGGACGGAGTAGGTGATGTCTCCAGCATTCAAATGATTCCTGGTTTGTTCAGCCAGCTCTCTAGCAATGTTGGCAGCTGTCTCTCCAGATTTCAACTGCAATTTTGAAAGCAGAGTAAGAAGGAAAACCATCTTAAATAAGTAATGTTATTGGTCTCTGCGGATAACTGTTTTGCATAGAAGTTATAATCATTGAGCCAAGAAACAGTTATTCAGCTCCATCTTCATCTGGAACATTCCCTGAGTTTTCCTGCTAATCCATTTTTTTTTCTTACGGTACCTGACTTGAAATTCATGTCTTTATGAAGCTCCTCCTGAGGAATCTTACTTCAAAAACTTGTTCTCACCTTAATTAGCCATTTGGGTGGCTAAGTCTATTTGCCGTATGATTTTTCTCTGTGAGCTTCTAAATTGGATGTTGATGAGTTTGCATTATGAATCCCCAACCATATTCTAAGTTCTCAGAGGCAAGGAAATTTTCCATTGTGCCTAATTTGGAACTTAGTATACAATGAATACTCACAGGCTGCTACACTGTGAAAATTTTATTCTAAATAAAATCTCTGCTTTTCAAAGTGGGCTTCATCTTCTTTCCTACTTAATAAGAGATTTTGCTCCCAATGCACTAGGTAGCAAATTATTGCTGTTTCTAGCATTTTCCTTTTCTGAAACTGTATGCTAACTTTTAAAGTCTATTCTACAAGAATGTATGGAATTGCCAAAAGGCCAAAGATATTCAAAGAGATAAAGGCTAATCCCATAATCATGTGAACAAATCAGATGGCTCTAGGTAATAAGGAGATAGAAATATCTCACTCTATTATAACTTAAATATATTATTATTGTCAGTATTTAGAAAAAGTGTGTCTGTGTATGTGTATGTGTTTCCCCCCTTTTTAAGTAGAGTCCAATACAGAACTTAGGCTCACAAATGGAAAGGTCCTCTCTTTTTAGGGCAATTTCTCTAATGGATATTCAGAAACCTACAAAAGAGCACAACTAAACTCCCAGTCGTGCCCTGGCTGGTTGGAACTGTGAGCTGAAAACCAGGTTGATTCCGGGTCAGGGCACATGCCCAGGTTGCGGGTTTGATGCCCTGAAAATGATCGATGTTTCTCTCTTTGTCTCTCTCTCTCTCCTGTCCTCTCTCTCTAAAAAATTCAATAAAAACAATGGTGAACAACATGGTTCCCAATAACATAAGGAGCTTACATACCAGGGAGGGAAAGGGCTGTTAATAAATTAACTGCAGAAATATTTAATTTCCGTTTTATGGAGTGCAATACAGAAACCCAGTTTAAGGGCATTTTAATCTGGTGTATGAAGTTAGGGAGTCATTTAGGAAATGCTTCTCTAAGGAAGAAGGTTTCATCTGAGGTGGGAGGGAAAAGAAGAAATTGGGTTGAGATGAGGGTGGGGCCTCCAGGCAGAGAGCACAGCTTTTAGAAGGGAGGGACATGGAGGCTTAGGGGAAGAGGCCAAGGGCACAAGGACACTGGGATGGGTGTAAGCAGCTGGGGAGGTGAGCAAATCCTGAGTAGGATTCAGAGAATTGTTCTAAGAGCAAGTTAAGGTCCTAAAGACTCTAAACAATTAAGGAGTGGCCTAATCAGATTTGTCCTGAAAACCAAACTCAGGAGTTAGAGGGTTCAGGGTGAATGAAAGGAGTCCTGCTGTGAGGCCACTGGGTAGCAGCTGTTGTGATGAGGGTAGCAGCAGAGATTTACAAGTACCTGGAAAGGCCTGCTGTGGGACTGGAGATGGAATGGGAAGGAAGGGAAGGCACCAAGAGCTAGGCCCAGGCTTCTCCTGTCCCCGGACTCAATGGTGGTGCCCAAACTAGATTCTCCCATAGCCTCTGTCACCTGGACATTCATGGCTCAGTTACAGGTTGCCTTTCCACACCAGGCCTTCACTGACCATATTCTTTCTACTGGCAACCGGACGCTATTCTACTGCCTTTCTGATATTCCTATTTCCTTCTCTCACCACTGTTGTTATGGACTACAATGACCTTATTTCCAGCCAAAAACACACACATATCTTTTTTAAAATATATGTTTTTATTGATTTCATAGAGGAAGGGAGAAGGAGAGAGATATAGAAACATAAATGATAAAAGAATCATTGATGGGCTATGAGCCCGGCATGTGCCCTGACAGGGATTTGAACCTTGATCGCCTGGTTCATAGGTCAACAATTCAACCACTGAGCAACACCAGCAGGGCTATCCACATCTCAAGTCTTCTATGCAAGAGGGTGAGATTGAAATAAAGTTATTCTACATATCCTAGCTTACAGACATCGTGAAAATGTCTGGCTCTAACATTTCTTTTACTAAACTCTTCTAAAATTATTTCTCAGAAATAAGCATATGCACACTGAGAAATCTTATGAGTTTTCAGAGGATTAGTAAACTAATGCTTATAGGTACTGAAATGGTGGGATTATAGCTAGGATTAAATTAGGTGAGAGGAAACCCTGCAGCTTTAGTAAAGTATAATAATTATAACAGAGATGGATAGTATTTACATTTCAAATATTTACACAAGTGAAAACAATTTTCTTTTAAATAAGCTTGACACTTTATGAGATTTATTACATCAAACATTAATTGAGTGCCAAAACAATTCAGAAAAGAGTTACTCCTAAGCGTTTAAGTGTATGGCTGCTATTTCACTATTTTGCTATAAATTTAAGTCAAGTAGGTATGTAAACAAATGCTTCTATCTTACAATTGAAAGACGGTTAAATAAGTTTAAAGTCTTGAAAAGCCCACCAAGCTCTGATAAAATTAAGAAGCAATTTATTTCCCTTTCATATTAGATCTACAGAGTGAAAAGAATGGGAAAATTACAACCTAGGTGATAGGATTCAACCTAGCCTTCCAGGGCAAATAACTGGCTTACTTTACATTGTAAAATAGCAGCAGTATTTTTTAGATCTGCACATCCTTCTTTTAAAATTACAGGAAGAACCCTATTTCTCCCAAAATCTGCCAGTAGCTTGTGTACAAACAAAAGAGATGCTCCAATTTGCTAGAAACAGAAAGACTATTTCCCAGTGCCAATTCAGGCATTTCTTTTCTGTATAATAGTTGGACCAAGTAATGAAGTAGGAAGCACGCCTCATTTTATGTGTAAATATGGAAGCTATTCAAAACCATAATCCCATAGAATTTTACACTGAAAAAGACTGGAGAGATTATGCAATGCGATAGACTCCTTGAAGGTACCCAAACCAGAAAATATAAACTCCTTTTTTGAAAATCTGAGTCTAAGCAAGAGATGTAGCTGAAGCCAGAGGCTGTGCTTTTCGTAAGCAGTCATTAAGAAAGGGGAGAAATAGGATATTTGCTACTTATGTTTGAGAAGACAAGCTCTGAATTAATTGGTTGGCTTTCAATAACAACAGAAACATATTTTTAAAAACATTAAAAAGAAGATGTATCTATCTATGTTTCCATCCATCCATTTATTTTAATCTGCCTTCCTTCTATCATCCTACCATTCATGTATCCCCCCACCTACCAGTCTTCCTCCCTCCCTCTCCCTCCCCTCTCTATTGTTGCTGGGGTAAAGGGTGCTGTACAATTTTTGCCTTTCCCTTTCTGTATAAATTATGCTTTTTATTTCATCTCATCATCACAAAAGTATTCTGGCTAGTTTGTTTGTAATAAATTTCTTCACGATAATTCTGACTTTTCAAGGCTTACATTTTTCTCTAGTGAAATGCAATCTACTCTCTATTACCACACAGAGTTTAATCTATAATGTCACCAGTATGTAAGTGGCCCGAATCCATTTGTGAGTTAGAAACCATCAAGATTCTTTGCCTGTTTTCTCCCTCCTGGCCTGACTGCAAGGGAAAAAGCATGGATCAATTCTTACAAAAATGAAAATATAAAGTGTGCTCTTCCCAAGTACAGTAAGCATCAGGTCCATTGATTTGTATACTTGCTGTCTATAACGCCTGAATATGCGAGTCAACAGTATGATCCTCCCCATGGTATAGATGACCCAGAGCTGTTCTTTCCTTTCATGTCCTCAGGACTCCTCAGAGTACCATGAAGCCATAAAGGAGAGGTGCCTCACACTCCAGGTTACATTATCCCACAATACTTGGGCAGGAGAACCTGAATACACTGTTTAAAGAAGAGAATGACCCTCTCCTTTCTTTTTTCATTTATGCTTTCAATGGGGATGAAAAGTCTTCCTTTGCTTTATTATTTATTTTTTTAATTATGAATTTATTGATTTTAGAGAGAGGAAGGGAGAGGGAGAGGGAGAGAGAGAGAGAGAAACACCAATGTTGAGAGAGAATCATCGATGGGCTGCCTCCTGTACGCCCCTTACTGGGCATCAAGCCTGCAACCCAGGCATGCGCCTTGATCAGGAATCAAACTGTGATTTCCTAGTTCATAGGTTGATGCTCAGCCACTGAGCCACACCGGCCAGGATGTTCCTTCACTTTAAAAGCCTGCAGTTCACAGAACTACAATAGAGGAAGGAGGAGGCATGAATCATTAAAGATGCCTGTTTCACTTTATTTTTTCAATATGACATTTAGAAAATCCATTAGAGAAAAGTAAGGAGGCCAGAGCAGAGGACAGGGCTGGGACAAGGAAAAGGAAGAAGGGAGGAGGTGGGAGTGAAGGGAGAAAGGAAGAGTGGGTGATGGCAAAGAGAGCTGGAGTAGGAGAAGGAGCCAACACAGACAGAATGGGGAGGCTGGGAAGGAGACTAAACAAGGAGGGAGAGTGAGGTCAGAGATTTACTTCCCTACATCTCTTTTTGAAAAAGTGCTTGAGACTAGGCTGTGTCTCATGTCTATAGGTCATCTTTCCTCTCAAGGACATTCCTCCTACTGCCATTTTTTAGTCATTCCTTGGACCCAGCAACCACAGGCCTGGGTTAGGAATAGCTCTACTCCTATTATTAGCTCTGGGCTCCCAATCAGTCTCTTGCAGTTCACCTTCACTCCCCCAATACCACTGCAAACCCTCTTCCATCTGTTTATTGTCTGGGCTCTGGCCCTGAGGGAGGAAATGAGCAAAGGTATGAATTTTGGAGGAAGATGCTTTGGAGAAAAGGGAGAGAAAATACAGACAGATAACTCCTTGAACACTGCATACTCATTATTCATTGGAAGTTTCCAATGTTAATATCTAAAAGTGTTGGAGCTTTGTGGCAAAGAAACCTGTGCAAATACCATTTATATTCAATGAGTAGCATAAACATTTGGAGGTGCGAGGGACACACCAGGCAAAAGGGTAGAAAGTGAAGAGAGACTAGGTCAGTGAGTATGTGATAGAAAGGCAATCATAATTTATTCACAGTTGTGGTGGCTGAGCATGATGTCTGGGTAAAGGCAGAGCCAGCTAATACACCAGCTAACACCGACCTTGGGTTAGTTACATAAGCCGATTTGTTGTGCGCCAAAGCCTCCTGTTATACTTTTGAAGATTTTATAAATTTATAATCAAGCTAAGGTAACATTATAAATTCCAGTTGCCTACATTCTATAATCCTAATAAATTTATAACATAGCATAATGTTGAAGCTCCATAGGATTCAGCAGACATGCTCTGGCAGAATGGAACATATTTGTTATAAAACAAAAGCACCCCATCCATAAATCAAATGGGCAACAACAGCTGTCTGGTCTTTGTAAGGAATTATCTCTTTTGTCCTAAGATTAGCAGGTCTGCGGAGGAAAGAAAAGAATTAAGCATCATTAAAGTCACCCAGTAATTTCTGCAATGAAATAGTCCAACCATATTCAGGAATTGTCTTGAAACCATTCAGCTTTCTAGGTGAATTATTACTGAATTAATATTAACCCCTGGGCTAAGTACGTAGGGAGTATTTTTTGAAAGACGCTAATATAAGGAGATAGGCTACTGAACTCTTAATCTGATCACATCCAGCCAGAGTTATTCACCCTGGGGTCTGAGCTACACTGTAATAAAATCAAAGGACATAAAAACTGTGGCAGGAACAGTGCTGAAATTGGAGGAGCATCATTATGAATAGCAACAAGGATGGAGATGCATATGTAAGAGGGTAACTAGAGTCAATGTAACCACTGTTCTTCCATGATTTAGGGTAAATAGATAGTTACGGCTGATCTGCTAAATGATCTGCTGGGTAAGATATTTATGGATTATTATACAGTATATTATTGAGGATCAGCCCAGTTAAAAACAAATACAGAAAAGAGCAAATGGCACAGACAGGCCTTTAGTAAGGCCATCATTTGTAATATTTCTCAGGAAAAATCTCTTTCAGAAATTCCCTGGCATAGCTAATGTGCCATGGAAGGTCTCTCCATTTTGGGAGTGCATAAATCCACACAAATTGCTATAATAAGGATTCATCCCATAGCCTTTTGGCATAAATGCACATCTGGTCTCTGTTTGTAATGAAATCAATTCAAAGCCCCACAGTGCATTAATAATAAAAATGTTCAACATATTGCAACCAAATAAGCTCTGCAAACTTGAGTCTGCAAAAGGCTGTCACACGTGTGTATACTTTTAACACTGATAAATGATTAGGTTACAGAACATTTATCAAACAGCTTAAGATTCCAAAAGTAGACTTTTTTATTGTAATTTTTATTTCCACAGGAAAGTCTATGTGTATGTATGCCAGAAGCTTTTGCTTGCTTGATTTATAATATCTCTTGGACTTTTTTATCTGTAGTTCATAATACCACAGAAATTGTATCCTATATAATAAAAGTCTAATATGCAAATCAACTGAACAGTGGAACAACCGGTTGCTATGACCACACTGACCACCAGGGGACAGACACTCAATGCAGGAGCTGCCCCCTGGTGGTCAGTGCACTCCCACAGGGGGAGCGCCACTCAGCCAGAAGCCAGGCTCACGGCTGGCTAGCACAGCAGCAATGGCAGGAGCCTCTCCCACCTCCACGGCAGCACTAAGGAGCAGCGAGCAGGCGTGCGGTAAGGAGTGAGGGGTCCCGGACTGCGAGAGGGCACAGGCCAGGCTGAGGAATCACCCCCCTCCCCCAGTGCATGAATTTTGTGCACCGGGCCTCTAGTGAATAAAATTATTAGGAGTAGTACTGCTTAGCTTAGAAGTTCTCAAAGTTGCCCTTTAAGAACACAAAATTACAGAATTAGTTTGTAGAATATCAGAGGTTGTCATTCAATTTTAAATTAAATAAAAATGAGAGAATATTTCCACTTTTATTTTTAAATCTTGACTCCTGTTTATAATAGTGATGATCAACAACACAGGGTCCAGGTTTGGCAGACCTTCCTTGTAGGTCATGTGATTTACCTTCTGTGTGATATGGTTGATCCAAGGGGAAGAACAGTTGCTAAGATCTGGTCCTTGGGGATCCCAGATTCCATCAGGAGCCAGGCATAGATACGTTGATACTCCTAAAATAATGAGAGAAATAGGTCTGTTTTAGAAATTCAAACCATTTTCTCTACCAGGACTGTATATCCATGCTATACTGCAATATAAGCAAAAGTAAAAATGAGATCATTACACTGAGATAATACCTATCATAACACCATGCCCAGTACCTGGCAAGCAACTGGTTAGGGAGAAATGTAATACAACAAACAAAAATATTCAATATTTTTAAAGCACTCGCTGGCAACTATGCCAGGTGCGGGAAAAGCTTCATGAATTCGATAGATGTGGTACCTGTCTCCAGGGAGCCTACTGCTTGATTTTCAGAGGTAATGGAATAACCGAGTCTTACAGCAATCAGTTTGCAGATTTTTTAGGAAAACAATGTGGGAAAGGGCATTCACTGAAAGTGGAGGAAAAATATGCTGTGTTTGGGTGACTTTGAGTGTTTTGAACTGAGGTCTACAGGATAGGGGGTTTGTTTAATGGAGTAGGAAAGGTAGGCAAAGCCAGATCATCAACTCCTTGTCTGTCTTGTGTGGGTGCTGGAAAAATCAATGAAGATCATTAAACAGATGAGAGAAATGAGCTGATTAAGGTTTTAGAACTGCCACTGTTGCAGCTGCATGGGGGACGAGTTTGAGGGAGTGACGAGGTTGTGAGGGGGCTACTGCAATAATTCTAGTGGGAGACTGTGTGGGCCCCAACAGTAGCACAGCAGGAGGGTCAGAGGAAAGGTAAAAATAGGACCCCGGTGTAGGCACAGTCACGTGGGAGAGCTTCAGAAGGCTTCCTTTAAATCTCTTTCCCACTTTTCACAGAACAATTAGGACATAGTTCTGATTTTCAAAGTGCTTGTAAATAAAGTATTTCACTAACTTTTACAACAAACGTCAGAAGTAGGGGCTTGTAATAATATCAGTATCTGATTCCATTGCCACAGAAGACTTTAGAACTAAACATCACCCCCCTTCATAAAGGCAAGGTAGATTTCTGAATAGTTTTAAACACTTTACTGGAAAAATAAAATTAAAAGGAACTTTTGTAAAAACCAAGATACCTCTGGCCTTCCCGTTAGTTTATATACCATGGAACTTTTCTCAGAGAAACGTGATACCTTAAAGTAATCAAATCAATAACACTCAAAATACAATAACGAAAAACGCTACTATAGTGATATCTATTGTGTATTTGCTTCATTTACATATCTTATGGAATAATGCAAAATTTCTTGAAGATCAATGTATGTAACAATAAGAAAATCAAGCTATTTCTGGTTTAAAAATTGTACGAATAATATGGTCACCACTTGAGGATATTCTGAATCATATCAGTAAAAAAGGAGGAAAGAGCAGTTTAGTTCTTAACTGTCCCTTAGAGAAAACGCCCCATTGCTCTCTCTAGTGCATGTTGAGGGAGTGGGACTTTGGCTCCTGCCTGCAGGATCCCTGACAATGCTACGAGCCTTTGACTTTTAAAGGACAGCTACAATGATTGGTAAAAAAAAAAAAAAAAAATAGTCAAACTTCTCTTTTGTTAAAATTTAGGTAGTTTCAATGACTGTCTTCTAACATAGAAGTGCTCAATCTCTCTTTCTGCAATGAACATTTGAGGCTGGTGACAAAAGTGAGCACTAGCCCCCAGCATTCCAGTGATATCTCTCTGGGCCGCTGCATAGAAGAGCTGCTGTGGCCATGGCTGGTTAGCTCAGTTGGTTAGAGCATTGTTCTGATAGGCCAAGGTTATGGGTTTGATTCCCTGGTCAGGGCACATACAAGAATCAACCAATGAATGCACAAATAAGTGGAACAACAAATATCTCTCTCTCTCTCTCTCTCTCTCTCTCTCTCTCTCTCTCTCTCTCACACACACACACACACACACACACACACACACACACAACGCACACACGCACGCACGCACGCAGAAGAAGAACTGCCTCTCTGGAGTAGCAGGGACATTCGTGGCCTAAGTGTACTAAGTGTAACTCCACCCAGAAACTGCACACTATGGATGAAAAGTACTGATCTCAACGTAGTCCCATCAAATTCTCACCTGTTCCTTCTTCAGAATGCATTTTGAAAATCTGAAAATACATTGTCATTTAGCTGAGTTCAGACTTCAATTAAATGTGCAGTACCAAAAAAAGAGACGTAAAAAAGAATGCTAAAAAAGCAAGCCAAAGTAGTGACACATCTTTAGCTTAGTTCTATAGGACAGACTTACCTATAGTTCCTGTGGGGCACGGCTGCTTTGCCATCTGTCCTTGACGGGTCTTAAACCACATGATTTCTCGGGCTTCCACAGCCTCACAGCTCTCCTCCTGAGCTGGGATTTGGGATGATGCTGATGGCAGGTGCGTGGTAGTGTCATCAAGCACCTCAACAGCTGGAGATGGGGTGCTGGTACTCCGGTTTCTTCTCCCTGATATTGACGGGGTGGTACTCCTGCCGGCACTCAAAGTTGTGGTCCGAAGGGTGGTACTGGTGGTGGTGCTTCCCATGCCAAAAGGTCCTGTAGTAGAAATTTCTGGAATAAAATTCAAAAGAAAATTCCTACATCGCTTGTTCATAGTAGGATCTCAAAATGTCCTTAGAATGTAGACACCATTCTTATTTGACAGTTCAGAGTCTGACACATGGGAAAAATAAGCCAATATGAAGGGATCAGAGTGGTGCTTAAGTACCAAGACAGCCATGTGACCAATGCCAAACATTGACTTGTTTATGGTTCTTCGCAACTCAAACCACAGAAAACAAATTATAGCACAATTCAACTCTTCAGTAAGCTTCTTAATGCTTCCTGCCTTTTATATAATTAGAGGATTAAAACTTAAAGCCCTTTCCTTAGAATTTTCAAACTTGCTATAGACAGTTCAGAGTCTGACACATGGGAAAAATAAGCCAATATGAAGGGATCAGAGTGGTGCTTAAGTACCAAGACAGCCATGTGACCAATGCCAAACATTGACTTGTTTATGGTTCTTCGCAACTCAAACCACAGAAAACAAATTATAGCACAATTCAACTCTTCAGTAAGCTTCTTAATGCTTCCTGCCTTTTATATAATTAGAGGATTAAAACTTAAAGCCCTTTCCTTAGAATTTTCAAACTTGCTATAGACAGGAAGAGAGCAGAAACAATCTCCACATTAAGTATAACCTGCATTTCTAAAGATGCAGCAAACAGGAGAAAGGAAGAAAAAAAAAGGAAGTTAAAGTGCTCCTGAACTAAGAAGGGAAATGCAATTATAGTCTTCTTAACACAAATTAGAGTAGCTCTATGATCTACTCTGATGCACTTAAAAATGACCCATGCTTTCAGAACTTTCAAACTTGACATTTACTAATGTAAAGTCTAAGTAGTTTCCAATTAGTTGTGTCCATAAATTATTTTCTAGGTAGATTATATAAAAAGTGGGAACATGTATTTCAGATTTACATAAAAGTGATTAGGTTTTTTGCCTTTTCCAAATGCACCCAGGCCCACCAGAGGGAGCCACAGCTGTGGATCACTGAGAGCTCCAAAAAGGGTACCCAGGGCCAGTCACAAACAGCACCTGACATTGGCTTAC
The DNA here is from genome assembly GCF_000147115.1 of Myotis lucifugus. Classification (NCBI taxonomy): domain Eukaryota; kingdom Metazoa; phylum Chordata; class Mammalia; order Chiroptera; family Vespertilionidae; genus Myotis; species Myotis lucifugus. Next base: position 3,312,529 of record NW_005871183.1, on the reverse strand, counting down.
ACCAGAGACCCCCCTCCCCCCCCTGCCACACACACACACACAAAAGACTGGGAGTCCTTGTAGATCTACCTAATACACAGAAACAAACCTAAACAGGTAGCCAAAATGGGGAGACAAAAAACAAGTTCCAAATGAAATGACAAGAGAAATCTCCAGAAGAAGAGATAAATAAAATTGAGATAAGCAAATGATCAGATACACAGTTCAGAGCAATGATTATAAGGATGCTCAATACCAGTAGCATGAGAAAAGACATAGAAAGTATGAAAAATGACTAGTTGGAAATGAGGAATGACACATCAGAAACAAAGAATAGAGTGGAAGGAATAAACATCAGATTAGAGGAAGCTGAGGATCAGATCAGCAAATTAGAAGACAGGGTAGTAAAACATCACTCAATCAGAGAACCAAAAAGGAAATCAATTAAAAAACAGGACAGCTTAAGGGAGCTGTGGGACAACATGGAACATAACAATATCTGCATCATAGGTGGGCCAGAAGGTGAAGAAAGTGAGCAAGGAATAGAGAAACTGTTTGAAGAAATAATGGCAGAAAACCTCCCTAACCTGGTGTAGGAAAAAGTCACACAAGTTCAGGAGGCACAGAGAGTCCCAAGCAAGAAGAACCCATATAGGCCCACACCCAGACACATCATCATTAAATGCCAAAAATTAAAGACAAAGAGAGAATCTTAAAGGCAGCAAGAGAAAAGCAATTTGTTACCTACAAAGGAGCTCCCATAGAGATGAAGTAACAACTGATACCACAGAAATACAAAGAATTGTAAGAAAATGCTATGAACAAGTATTTGCCAACAAGCTGCACAAAGTGGACAAAATGGTCAAATTCATAGAAAAATACATTCTTCCAAAACAGAATCAGAAAGAAGCAGAAAACCTGAATTGGCTGAAAACAACTGATGAAATTGAAGCAATAATAAAACCATTCCTAGCAAACAAAAGCGCTGGTCCTGATGGCTTCACACGGGAGCTTTACAAAACATTCAAAGAAGAACTAACACCTATTCTCCTCAAACTATTCCAAGAAATCCAGGAGGAAGTAACATTTCCAAGCTCCTTTTACCAAGCCAGAATTATCCCAATTCCAAAATCAAATAAACTCACTACAAAGTAAGGAAATTATAGGCCAATATCCCTGATGAACATAGATACTAAAATTCTCAACAAAATATTAGCAAAACAGACCCAGAAATATATCAAAAAGATTATACACCATGACCAAGTGGGAGTTATATCTGGGATGCAAGGCTGGTCCAATATTCACAAATCAATAAACATGATATATCACATAAACAAACTGAAAGACAAAAAGCACATGATTATATCAATAGACACAGAAAAGGCATTCAACAAAATTCAACACATTTTTATTAAAAAGTTTCAATAGTGTGGGAATAGAAGGATCATATCTCAATATAATAAAGGCCATATATGACAAACCTACAGCCAACATCACACTCACTGGGCAAAAATTAAAAACATTTTCCTTAAGATCAGGGACAAGACAGGGGTTCTGCTTTCACCACTCTTATTCAACATAGTACTGGAAATCTTAGCCACAGTGATCAGAAAAGAAGAAGAAATAAAAGGCACCCAAATTGGAAAGGAGGAAGAAAAACTCTCATTATTCTCAGATGACATGATAATGTACATAAAAAACCCTAAAGACTCCACCAAAAACCTACTAGATTCAATAAATGAATTTTGCAATTTAGCAGGATACAAAATTAACAACCAGAAATTGATGCCGATTTTATACACCAATAATGTACTCTTAGAAAGGGTAAATAACAAAGCAATCCCATTTACCATTGCAACAAAAAATTTAAAATACTTAGGAATAAACTTAACCAAGGAGGTAAAAGGCCTATTCTCAGAAAACAATAGGATGTTGAAAAAAAGAGATAGAAAAAGGTATAAAGAAGTGGAAGAATATACTGTATTCATGGGTTGGTAAAATCAACATAATTAAAATACTATCCAAAGCAATCTATAGATTCAATACAATCCCTATTAAAATGCCAATGGCATATTTTACAGATATAGAACAAATACTCCAAGAATTAATATGGAACCAAAAAAGATCTTGAATAGCCATAGCAATCCTGAGAAAGAACAAAGTTGGAGGGATCACATTACCAGATACCAAGCTATACTACATAGCCACTGTAATCAAAACAGCCCAATACTGGCATAAGAACAGGCATATAGACCAATGGGACAGAACAGAGACCCCAGAAATTGACCCAAGGCATTAAACTCAATTAATATTTGACAAATGAGGCAAGAGCATACAATGGAATCAAGACAGTCTCTTCAATAAAGGTGTTGGAAAATTGGACTGATGCATGCAAAAAAAATGAAACTACACCACCAACTTACACCATACACAAGAATAAACTCAAAATTGATAAAAGACTTAAATATAAGTCATGAAACCAAAAAAAAAAATTCCTAGAAGAAACAATAGGCAGCAAAATCTCAGACATCTCTCATTGCAATATGTTTGTAGATACCTCTCCTAGGGCAAAGGAAACTAAGGAAAAATAAACAAATGGGATTACATCAAAATAAAAAGCTCTGCACAGCAAAAGAAACCATCAACAAAATGAAAAGGGAGCCCAGTGTATGGGAGATCATATTTGCCAATGATACATATAATAAATGTTTAATATCCAAATTATGTAAGAACTCATACAACTTAACAAAAGACAAACGATCCAATAAAAAATGGACAAAGGACCTAAATAGACACTTCTCCAAAGAAGACATAAGGAAGGCTAAGAGAAATATGAAAACATGCTCAAAGTGACTAATCATCTGAGAGATACAAATCAAAATGACAATTAGATACCACCTCACACCTGTCAGTATGGCTATCATCAACAAATCAACAAATGACAAGTGCTAGTGAGAATGTGGAGAAAAGGGAACCGTGGTGCACTGCTTGTGGGAATGCAGACTGGTACGGCCACTGTGGAAAACAGTATGGAGTTTCCTCAAAAAGTAAAAATGGAACTCCCATTTGACCCAGTAATCCCACTTCTATGAACATATTCTAAGAAACCCAAAACACCAATCAGAAAGAATGTATGCACCCTTATGTTCATAGCAGCACAATTCACAATAGCTAAGATCTGGAAACAGCCTAAGTGCCCATCAGTGGATGAGTGGATAAAAAAGCTGTGGTACATTTATACCATGGAATACTATGCAGCTGTAAAAGAGAAAGATCTTTTACCCTTTGAGACAGCATGGATGGACCTGGAGAGTATTATGCTAAACAAAATAAGCCAGTTAGAGAAGGAAAAGTATCACATGATATCACTTTTATGTGGGATATCATGAACAAATTAAATTGACAAACAAAATAGATCCAGAGACACAGAAGCATGGAACAGACTGATGACTCTCAGAAGGATGGGAGAAGGGGGAGTGGGGGAGACAGAAAGAGATTAACCAAAGAATTGCTATGTATATATGCACAGTCCATGACACAGACAATAGTGTGGTGAAGGCCTGGGGGTGGAGGGGCAGGATAGAGGGGGTCAGTGGGAAAGAAAATGGGGACATAAGTAATACTTTCAACAATAAAAATAAATTTAAAATGAAATAAATTCAATTTTTCTCAGTTCAAGATCCATAATCTTTTCATTAAAAAAAAATAGTGGTTAGGTTTCTTGATCAGATATTACAGGTTATTAAGCCGGTAATGTATTCAAAGGAATGTCCCACCCATAATGTGGAAGTAATCACCATGGACAAGTCATCTTTCTGGGAAAATATATTCATACTAGAGGCCCAGTGCACGAAAATTTGTGCACGGGGGAGGGGGCGTCCCTCAGCCCGGCCGGCCCCCTCACAGTCCAGGAGCCCTCACAGGATGTCCTACTGATGTCCTCTGCAGAAGGCGACTGGCCGATCAGGTATATAGATACTTTCTGGAGGCAGCACCGACGCCTTCCTTATTTCTTTCCTCTGTGGTTGGAGACCAGGCGACTAAAAGGTGGAGACAGAACTGTGGCCAGGCCTGGGGCTTTTGTAGGCAGCGGAAAGAGGGAGAGGGCTGGGGAAAGTCTAGACACGTTTCCTTCGATTGTCCTCCCTTCCTCTGGGCCTCTCTCTCCGTTTTTTCCTTCTTGTGGTGGATACTTGGGCCTCGAACCAATGAGAACCCAGCGACAGTGTGGTTCAGCCCCCTCACTTCTCAGCTGAACGTACAGCCGCCTCGCATTCCAAGCGGGGTTGTTTTCAAGTGACTAAAGTGCTGGGAATCCACAGTTCCCAGCCTTTCCCCTCTCGGTTTCCTCCTTGGGTCGGTTGCAAAGTTCACCGAGACACCGAAGCAGCTCTGCCCTGGTAGTTCTGCACTGGTCCCCCAACCGGGCCCTGCCGGGCACTCTTCCTCAAGTCTCCTGGCCCATAGTCTGCGCTTGGGGAGGTTGCCCAGAGCCCATTACCCCTGGCAGGTGGGGCAGGGGGGTTGGCTTGGAGAGCTGGAGGAAGATGACGGAGTAACAGTTGGTATGAATCAGCGCCTGCTCAGCCAGACTTCCTAAGCTCCCCACCAGGCCCAGGCTGGGCCCCTTCCCTGCACCGGGAGGACCCCCAACTGAGGTCCCCTCCCTGCACCCAGCGCCCTCCTCCCCTTTCCACCACCAGGGGCAGGAGCAGCTCACCTGCACAGCCCTGGCTATGAGCCTCCTCCCCCTGCCTGAAGTGCGGGGCGGGGTCAGTGGCTGGCCATGGAGGCAGGCTTGGGGCCGGGGCAGGGTGGGGTGGGGCGAGCAGCAGTCTGTGCACACCCACTCTGGCTCCAGGCCAGCTGCTCCTGCTGAACAGTAGCAGCGCAGCAGCCTGTGGTGAGAACCCGCACCCTTGCAGCCACCCCTGGGTGCCTTGCATGGAGACTCTGCCTGCCGCTGAGCCACCATCCGGCCCGGGACCTGTGGGGGCTGGGTGGCCTCCGGCACCCGCTGGCCCCGCCAAAGCTGGACTCTGGCTTGGCCGGCTGCCCCCATCCTGGCCCACCAGTCCAGAGCAGCCTCTGCCTTCCAGGCAGCGTGTAGTTAGCGCTGGGCAGGCTTGTGTGTGCCTGCGCTGGGGGTGGAAGTCCCCGCCCCCATCCCCGCCCACCAGCTCCTGCCTGGTCGTGACTCGTGACTCAGACACCATAATGGACAAATTAGCATATTACCTCTTTATATGTATAGATATAGATTTGTTGGGAAGCATGAGACTTGGTTGGAAAGTTTGTAAGAAGGACATTTTGATAAGAGGGAAGTGTGTGGAAGGCAGCCTGCCCTGTTCATCAGAATTCTGACTTAGGGGAGACTTAGGGGAGTGTCGAAGGCAGCGCCCCTAATTATTCCTTGACCTTTCCAAAAAAGTCTGTGCTTATGCAGACCCCCGGGTGTTTACTGGAATCCTTATGCTTGATCCCTGGATGCCCTTGCCTAGAGGACAATGTAAACACATGTGTCCTCCCAAGATTACTCACCCCACTGATTGTATCTAAAGATAAAAACTGCAATAAAAGGCTAAGGAGGCAGGCAATGGAGGCTGCTCTGGCCGCTAGAGCCAGGAGCCCCTTAGCTCTCTCTTTCACAGTCAAACTGTATCTGAGTAATCTGTTCATCCATCGTTCATGGGCTGCTGGTCAGCCCCAGCACATATTCCCATCATAGGAAAGCAAGAGTATACGTACATACACTGCATTCCTAACTGTAAATTAGAAATTACTACTCTTGTCCTCACTTACTGGCTATAAGTCTTAGAGACATTAACTCCAGCCAGATTCAAAATAGCTCATGTTTATGGAACGGAAAGAATCCTGGATGCTTGGTATTCATGTCTGCTTTCTCTAACATGTCATGAACTTGACTCTGCTATCCCAGAAGAGATGCCAAATCCATCACCGTGTATTTGGTGTATATGGAGCTTCCAAAAACAGTATGAAGATGGCTGGGGGGAGTAGGTATGAATTTTCGGAACATTAAGTCATTGAAACTGCAGCATTTTCTGAAGTGATGCACTTTGTTACTCCTCTTTCTCTTGTGTTCCCTTTAGGTGAATAGTAATGTTCATAAGTGCATTTATTCAAAGTTCACACATGAAAGCAGAGTACCCTTTCCCCGCTTCTTCTTCCATATACATCATCCATATCCCCCGTTTTTCCAAGTGTTATTGATTCTGCCTCACTCCTTTATACTTCTCTCTCCCCAGTCACAATTACCTATTCAGCCCACCATCATCACTGGATGAAAATAGCAGTTAACCTTTTTGCTAATGAAAGTAACTGTAGGGCGAAATGCCAATACTGGTAATTCAATATCTGCTTTTGCAAAATAAAAATTCAGGATTCATAAAATAATATTACTGACATTAAACATTTAACATAATTCAAATATAAAATTTAGCAACATATTGTGAAATAAGCGTAATTGAGTTCTTAAAATTCCATACAGCTAAAATATGATTCTAATATATAGTATGCTCATAAAAGTATTGAAATGTTTCTAAAAGAAAACATACAATTAAGACAATTTAATGACAACTTGGATACTAAACTATACCCGGCTGCTACATGGAACAGGAGCTCTGGACACTGTCCTGCTCCTGGAACCCCAGCTGCTCCTTTTCCAGGACTGGCTTCTCTCAGTAAACTTTGCTCCCACCAGCCATTTTTGTCCATGAATCCATTCTTTGGTTTTGTGAGACAACGAACTCGGACTCAAACACCACATTTTGGTCTCAAAACCATTCTCTATCTTTTGCTAGAGGCATCTCATGGGGTATAAATTGGAATACTAGTATGTGACTCCCCAGATTAAAATCCTTAACTGGTTTCTGCCCGCCCTCCAAAAAAAGGCTAGGCTCCATTTCTTTGTGCCTAAAGTCCTTGATGAGTTTCTCCAGCTCATTTATAATGCTTTTTCATCTTTTTTAAAAAATATATATTTTATTGATTTTTTTACAGAAAGGAAGGGAGAGGGATAGAGAGTTAGAAACATCGATGAGAGAGAAACATCGATCAGCTGCCTCCTGCACACTCCCTACTGGGGATGTGCCCGCAACCAAGGTACATGCCCTTGACCGGAATCAAACCTGGGACCCTTGAATCTGCAGGCCGACGCTCTATCCACTGAGCCAAACCGGTTAGGGCTTGCTTTTTCATCTTTTAACTCCACCCTTAAAAAATACAAAATGACCAGTCATTTCCCAACTGCACCCTGTTCTTTCTACCTCAGGGCCTTTGCTTATGTTGCAGTGTTCCTGGGCACATTTCCACCTGGTTAATTCCTGGTTAGCCTTTTCAAATGTCCATCCAGGGGCCTTTTCAAATTTACCAAGGTGGGGTTATAGTCACATGTATTTTGCTCAAGACTCAATATGCTCTTAGTCAAGATAAGTGAACATCAGGGATAGGTAAGGAAGGAAGGAAGGAGGGTCTAGTTGTCAAATTTCACAAAAGGAAGTAAAGAATAAATAGAGGGAAATAGCCAATGGGGTTGCTGGAGTCCAATCCCAGCGGGTCCAGGGGTCCCCAAAGGTGTGGACGGAGTCGGCGAAGAAGGAATGACACGAAGACAGCCTTCAGTTGATCAGCAGCCTAGTCAGGACCTCTAGCCAGGATCTCCAGCCAAAGTTCTGGTCGGAGTTCTGGTTAGGAACTGATCAGGATCTGATGATTATTGTCTTGTTACATCCGTATTTATACCAGCCGATTTTAATCCTGTCAATTTCTATTACAAAGGTTAGGGCGTTTCTTATCTCCATTCCAGGGAGTAAAGATTATGTAGCTTAACTACCCGCCTGGCGCTTAATTAAGGGGTTGTATCCCCTCCCTAACCTCAGGGAAAAATCCCCACCTGGGGAAACAACCTTTCTCGGAGAGGTGACCTTGGTTAAAACACATGGCGCTAAAGAGAGCAAACATATTAAGAACAATATGCTATATATGCCAGGTCCCTTGAAACATATGCTGTGCAGATGTTTCTTTATTTCACAAAAGGAAGTAAAGAATAAATAGAGGGAAATAGCCAATGGGGTAGCTAAGAGTCCCTACAGATGATAGGCTGCAGACGTTGTTTTATAAATGCATTTACTCTACGTTGAGAAAACCACCAGACAACTCAGTCAGAAACAAGCAGGGAGGACACCAAGCCCCCTCTTTCCCAGAATGTCTCCATCTGAGCACGGCCTCATTTAAACTGACTGTACTCTTCTGAAACAATAATACTGACAAAAAAGATTTTTAAAAAGTTCAATTTGAGCCCTAGCCAGTTTGGCTCAGTGGATAGAGTGTTGGCCTGCAGATTCAAGGGTCCCAGATTTGATTCCGGTCAAGGGCATGTACCTTGGTTGCGGGCACATCCCCAGTAGGGAGTGTGCAGGAGGCAGCTGATCGATGTTTCTCTCTCATCGATGTTTCTAACTCTCTATCCCTCTCCCTTCCTCTCTGTAAAAAATCAATAAAATATATTAAAAAAAAGAGTTCAATTTGAAATACATTGGAAGGACTTCCCTTAATAGACATCCTCACATTAAGGGTTGGTATAGAACTCATTTCCTTGGAACTGTGCCATAGAGAGATGTCTACAAGCAGAGTCAGATCATTCCTTTTGAGCTGAAGCAGAATAAAAGTCAATTTTAAAAGTTGTCCCTGATCCTCATCTCTTCCTTTCCATTTACTGCTGTGTAAGACTCCCCAGGGCTCTGCTCAATGCCAGCTTTTGGCAGAGTAAGTACTGGTGATATACAGGTTGTCACCAGTGCCCCAGAAAGAACCTGTCTTACTGCTAGATACTGTGAGAAAGGATCTCGATTCACTGACGAGGCGCAGCAAAAACACTCTGGCCAGGTTCCAGCCCATATCCTGTGCCAGAAGAGTCTGTCCTCTATTTCCAGGAAGGGAGAAGTAAAATGACACTTTTTCTGTGACCCTGTTATGGAAGCTTACCTGATGATGTCGCTAGTAATGAAATTATATGGTATGAAGTTCCTCATGTGCTTGTATATCAAACAAAGTTTACTGTGTAAAAGAAAGTTTTCTATGTGAGAGACTGCTCACATAAAAAACCTTATCAAAATGATGCAATTTTCCTCATCATTCTGTCATTGTGCTTTTTATAGATTAGCACTTTTATAAAAGCAACTAAACAAAACTTCAATTAACATGTTCCCCCTTCATAATTAACCTGCTTGCAAGAGAAAATTTTAATTATCCAATTCCCTGAATTGTATTGCCCATGGCTTATTTCACTCTTTATTTTGATTTATTTTTAATTTTTTTCCTTCAGTCTTCCTTAAAAAGAACGGATATAATTTGCAATACTACTACAGGTTATAGTTTGTGGAATACACTAATGAAAAACAGTGAAACCCAACATTTCTATAGTGCTTTACATCTTGCAATGTTTCTTTTACCTTTATTATCTCACTAGAGGCCCAATGCACGAAATTTGTGTAAGAGTAGGCCTTCCTTCCCCTCGCTGCCAGCACCAGCCGGCACCCGGGACCTGGGCTTCCCTCACAGCCCTGGCTTCGTCCAGAAGGACGGAAGGACGTCCGGAAAGATGTCTGGTCTAATTAGCATATTATGCTTTTATTATTATAGATTGAATCTAAAAAATATTCAGAGTAAATGTAACTATGAATTCCTAATTTTACAAATGAGAAAACAGCCCAGCTGGTGTTGCTCAGTGGTTGAGCTTCGACCCAAGCACCAAGAGGTAACTGGTTCAATTCCTGGGCAGGGCTCATGCCAGGGTTGCAGGCTCAATCCCCAGCAGGGGGCCTGCAGAAGGTTGCCCATTGATGTTGATGTTCCACATAGATGTTTCTCTCTCTTTCTCCCTCTCCCTTCCTCTCTCTCTAAAATCAATAAAAATGTATTTTTAAAAAAATTGTTGGTATTTGTCAGGGCTCTGCCCAGGCCTCCCTTTAAAAAATACAAACAAACAAACAAAAAACAAATGAGAAAAACAGTGTCCAATGCATCATAATCACACATGTAGTACATACACAGTTCCCCAGATTCCATATTCAGTGTTTTTCACAATATGCCATCAAAAATGATATTCACGGGCTGGGGGGGGGGCGGGGGGAGGGGGCGCGGAGAATGGCCTAAGTGGGTTTGGTGGTGCCCTGGTCTTTGACTTGCTTCCTCTGCTTGCTTCCTGTGTTGGGAGACAGAAGGCTCAGGCAATGTATCTGGGAACATGCTGCAGGGATCCTGCAGTTCTCCAACAGTTTCATTTCTGTGCTTTATCTCATCTGGATGGGGAGCTCCTTAAGGCCAAGCCAGAGGACACTGGACTAGACTCTAGGGAGCATTGAAAGACCAGGCCCAGGCCCTCACAATGAGAAGATGGGAAGGTGAGGAAGTGACTCAGGAGAGATTAAGTAATTTCACCCAAGGTCACAGAGCCATTGAGTGAATACGAGGCATTATCATTTCAAAAAGGATTTGCCTACACCTTGGAATTTTAAACTGCAATTCCTGAAGGTGCCCTTAATCCCTTTTGAAACTTGGATCTACAGTTGTGATGTCTCTGGATCCTTTGTCTGTTTCACGTTTGAATTCTTTGAAAATGGTAACAGAGGCTTCAATGGTGCATTGGAACCAGCTCCTAGGGCCTCACAGAGCCGCCTGCCTAATTTTCAGAGAAAGTTTTAAACTGGGATAGACAAAGCTGTTATTACAAAGTAAACTTTATCGCTTTATAGTTAAAGAAATGATAATGATACCACAACTTGGGAAAAGAATGATATTCTGAATTATTTCATGCACTCCATGAGTCCTCCATAATGCTTTAAAAGGAGAATGAAGGTAAGAAAGCAATTCTGCCGAAACTGGTTTGGCTCAGTGGATAGAGCGTCAGCCTGCGGACTGAAGGGTCCCGGGTTCGATTCTGGTCAAGGGCATGTACCTGGGTTGCGGGCACATCCCCAGTGGGAGATGTGCAGGAGGCAGCTAATCGATGTTTCTCTCTCATCGATGTTTCTAACTCTCTATCTCTCTCCCTTCCTCTCTGTAAAAAATCAATAAAATATATTAAAAAAAAAAAAAAGAAAGCAATTCTAATGAAACATTGCTATCCTTGAGCACAAAACATATTATTTGGGATGGACCTTGTTATGCATTTAATTGTTTTCACCCAAAATACCTATGTTGAGGTCCTGACACACATCTGACTGTATTAGGAGAAAGGACCTTTGAAGAGGTAATTAAGATTTCAAGGGTGGGGACCTAATACAATAGGACTTGTGTCCTTAGAAGAAGAGGAAGAGTTAGAGGGGTCCAAGAACACAGAGAAATGGCTATGGGAGGCAGTGAGAAGGTGACTATCTGCAAGTCAAGGAGAGGGCCTTAGGAGGCACCAACCCTGCCAGCACCTGACCTTACACTTCCAGCTGCTGGACTATGAGAAATGAATTTCTGTTGTTTAAGCTGCCTAGTCTCTGGTGTTTTGTTATGGCAGCCCTAGCAGACTAATACAGGCATCGACTATAAATGTAATATTTAAAACAGAATATAAGATTTTGGGATAAAAAATAGCATAAAGGTCACAATGAATGTCTACCTTCTACTCACAAAGTGCATGGACTTTCTTTTGGATGATCTGTCATTTTTTTTTCTTTCCTCTCTAAAATATGTACCACCCTCATGGTTTTCCCTTTAGAAACCTTTCTTTTTTGTTAACTTTATTGGGCATATGAACTTTGGCTGATTACAGAAGCATTTCCTTCTCCCCATCCTCCAAGTATTTATTTAAATTCAAAATCAATTTTAAAGAAATCTTTCCAAGGGCCTGATAGAGGAAGTAAGAAAACTAAAACCATAAAAACACTGCAAGTGGCTGATGGCTACTTGTACCAGGGCTCGAGGTAGAAGAAACAAATTCTGCCTGACCCCATGGATATGAGTTGGTAACAACAGATTTAATTACACTTAGTTTTTAAAAAGAAGCATTAATATTATCAGCTATGAAATTATATAATTCTTTTCAGAAAACATTTATAGTACTTGGCTCTGTGGTCTCTTGAGACAGTGAAAATTCCACATGTTATCAGCCATGTCAAAGTATCTTTACTTCTGTAATTTGAGCCATTTTTTATTTTCAGATTCTCTCACAGGATAGCATCCTTATTATAAACAGAGGAAACTATCTGTTCTAATAAACATGAAATTATAATAGCCTCATCATGTAAATTCATAAACTAAAATATAGAATTTGGGGCATCTTATTAAAATATCTGCAACATATTTGGCCCCTATCATGCTAGGAACTGTGTTGTATATGGGATATAAGTGCCTTAATTTAGTATTTCTAATAACCTTTGGGTAGGTAGTCTTCTTCATTTTGGAGAGGAAAGAAATCAAATTGAGTATTTTCCCAAGCTTGCATAACTGGCAAATGATAAAACTCCCTTTCCATTAGGACTGTGTGCTATACTTAAACATTTATGCAACACTTAATGACAGAAACACCTGTCAAAACTCTTGATGAATTTGGAAATGAATTTGTCCCAATCACTGCTCACATATACTTTTACCGGTATTACCAGGGCCCAGACCTGTTGGGCATCTACCGACCACTTATTACTGACTGGGGACTATTCTGAGCACTTTACAGTAACTTGCCCATTTAATTCTGGCAACAAAACTCTTAATTCTCCTCAGTTTAGAGATGGTGAAACTGAAGCACCAAGAGATTCAGTAATTTTTCAAAGATTAAAAGTTTATAACAAAGACGTCACCTAGGGACTGTGACAGAGACCCCACTCTTAACCACTAACTTGCAGGGAATACTGAGAAACTGAACTTGATCCTCAAGAAAGCAGCCTGCCCACTGCTGATGAGAGAGGAGGAATGGAATCCTCTTTGAGATCATTTCTTTCTGCTCATGGCATTTCTAATTCTCCAGAAGTAAGAATTCAGGACCAGTTTAGAAAACACTATAGAATGCAGAATACTTACTAAATTGTCCAGCATATAAATAGGCAGTAAATAATCAGCAAACAATAATGTGAAGTAATAGCTGGTTTTTCTCATGTCTATATTATATATCAGGAAGTATGCTAACACTTTACATACATACTTGACGTATGGTGAGGTTAAGTGAATCTCCTAACTTCACACAGGTTTAAAGGTATTTTTTTTTAAATGTATCAAGTGTGACATATATTATTTGCCTATCAGAGAGTTCAGCTCTGAAAATTACAAGATTATTTCATTCCATCCACCTTTATTAATCAACGACTGTGTGACAGGCATTGTACTGGGAATAAAATGTTGAGTATGGTTATCATGTTCCTTGCCTTAGAGAAGCCTAAGAGGCTTTATAAAAGCTAATGACGAAGATAGGAAATAGAAAGAGGAGAAACATGCTAACTATATTTACTCATCCTATATAATAAAAGCCTAGGGGGCAGATTCACAATGCAGGAGCTGCCCCCAGCCTGCAGGCCCCTGTGTGTGTGTGTGGGAGGGGGGGGTACGGGAGGGGGGATCCTGATTGCCCCGCCGGTGGCCCCGCAGATAGGCCCTGATCACTAGCCAGGCCTAGGGACCCTACCCGTGCATGAATTTTGTGAACTGAGCATCTAGCTCAATATATATTTACTGGTGTTATTATATTACACTTTGTGCTGGGAATCAAGGATTCAGAAATGAAGCAAAGATTACTGTCTGAAGGAGATTTTAATATACTGTATTTTATGAAAGGTACAGCATCAATTATTCTATGTACCACTTGGAAAGCAAAAAATAACCTCGGCCAAAATAAACTCTGACATGCCTTCAATTGTTAGGCACATTCTAGCTTATGAAATGTTAAAAGGTGAGTGAAATCATGAGAATCTTAGAGTTGATAAAATACTGTAATTACAAAAATGTCTCCTTATAATCACAATGAGATAAATAATCATTTAAAAGAGATATGATAACTTTGGACAAGTAATACTTCTCTGTGCCTTAGATTTCTATTTTTGTGTTTTCACTAAATGGACAAACAGGCATACCTCAGAGATACTGTGGGTTTGGTTCCAGACCACCAGAATAAAGCTTATATCGCAATAAAGAGAGTCATATAACTTTTTGGTTTTCCAGTGCATGCAAAATTTTGTTTATATTATACTGTAGTCTATTAAGTGTGCAATAGTATTAAGTCTAAAAGAACAATCAATGTACATGCCAGTATTAAAAAATACTTTATTGCTAAATAATGCTCACCATCATCTGAGCCTTCGTCAAGTTGTAATCTTTTTGTTGGTGGAGGACCTTGCTTTCATTTGATAGCTGCTGACTGATCAGGGTGATGGTTGCTGAAGATTGGGGTGACTGTGGCAACGTCTCAAAATAAGATAATAGCCCTAGCTGGTTTAACTCTGTGGTAAGACCTTTGGCCTTTGACTGAAGATCCCAGGTTTGATTCCAGTCAAGGGCAAACACCTTGGTTGCAGGCGCATGCGGGAGGCAACCAATTGGTGTCTCTCTCACATTGATGTTTCTCTCTCTCTCTCTTTCTCTCCCACTCCCTTCCACTCTTTCTAAAAATGAATGGAAAAAATATCCTAAGGTGAGGATTAACAACAAAAAAGACAATAATGAAGCTTGCTGCATCAATTGACTTCCTTTTAAGAATGATTTATCTGTAGCATGTATTGTTGTTTGATAGCATTTTACTCACAGATGATCTTTCAAAATTGGAGTCAATTCTCTTTAACCCTGCAACTACTTTATCAACTAAGTTTATATGATATTCTAAATCTTTTGTTGTCATTTCAACAATCTTCACAGCATCTTCACCAAAAGTAGATGCTATTTAAAGAAACCACTTTCTTTGCTCATCTATAAGAAGCAATACTTCATTTTTTAAAAATTTTATTATGAGCAATTAAGTCACAGCTTAAGGCTTTACTTCTAATTCTAGTTCTCTTGCTGTTTCCACCACATCTGCAGTTACTTCCTCCCCGAATTCTTGAACCCCTCAAAGTCATCCACGAGGGCTTGAATCAACTTCATCCAAACTTCTGTCATTGTTGATATTCTGACCTCTTCCCATGAATAACAAATGTTCTTAATGGCATCTAGAATGGTGAATCATTTCCAAAAGTTTTCAATTTACTTTGCTCAGATACATCAGAGGAACCACTATCTATGGCGGCTATCACTTTCAAAAAATGTATTTCTTAAATAAAAAGACTTGAAAGTCAAAATTACTCCTTGATCCCTGGGCTTCGAAATGGATGTTGTGTTAGCAGGCATGAACACATTAATCTTGTTGTGCATCTCCATCCCTGCTCTTGAGTGGCCAAGTGCATTGTCAATGAGAAGGAGTATTTTGAAAGGAATCTGTTTTCTGAGCAAAGGTCTCAACAATGGGTTTAAAATATTCAGTAAACCACGTTGTCAACAGATGTGCTGTCATACAGGCTTTGTTGTTCCATTTATAGAGCACAGGCAGAGTAGATTTTGCATAATTTTAAGGGCCCCCGTATTTTTAGAATGGTAAATTAGAATCGGGTTCAACTTGAAGTCATCAGCTGCTTTAGCACCTAACAAGAGAGTCCAGTCGGCCTGCCTTTTGAAGCTTTGAAGCCAGACACGGATTTCTCCTCTCTAGTTATGCAAGTCCTAGATGGCATCTGCACCCAATGGGAGGCTGTCTCATCTACATTAAAATCTGTTGTGTACGTAGCCACCTCCATGAATCACTTTAACTAGATCTTCTGGATAACTTGCTGCAGCCTCTACATCAGGGCTTGCTGCTTCCCCTTGTACTTTTATGTTATGAAGACAACTTCTTTCCTTAAACCTCATGAACCCACCTCTGCTAGCTTCAAACTTTCCTTCTGCAGCTTTCCACCTCCAGCAGGCTTCATAAAATTGAAGAGAGCCAGAGCCTTGCTCTGGAATTGGTTTTGGCTAAGGGAATGGTGTGGCTGGTTTGAGCTATACAAACAGCCAAAATTCTCTCCATATCAGCAGTAAGGCTGTTTCATTTTCTTATCGTTTGGTGCCTTCACTAGAAGAGCATTTTGAATTTCTTTTAAGATCTTTTCCTGAGGAGAACTAAGATGGCGGCATAGGTTAACACCGGAGTTTGCTGCCTCGAACAACCACTTCAAAAATACAACTAGAAGATGGAACGGACATCATCCAGAACCACAGGAAGGCTGGCTGAGTGGAAGTTCTATGACTAGGAGGAAAGAGGAAACCATACCCAGACTCAGAGGAGGCGCAGTGCTGAAGTGAAATACTAAGGTGCGGAGTGCATGTGGAGCGGGCCGGCAGCGGAGGGTGCGGTTGTTGTTTTCAATCGGGAGGGAGTTTCAGACTCTGAGCTCCAGATCCGGGCGAGTCTCTAGGGACCCAGACTCAAACGGGAGAAGCAGGAAGGCAGCTTTCTCTCCGAGGTTTGCAGCAGTTGCAGAGCTGCTGGGGACGGAACTGAGAGCAGCCATAACTGCTCGCTCCGCCCCACCCTGTAGATCCCCTGGGACCCACCCCGCCCAAGCCCTGCACAGGGGCATTTGCCAGATAGCCTCAGGCAAAAGCTAGATTAGCACCGCCCTAGAGATCCAGCACAGAAGCCCTCCACTGAAGACACAGCTGACTCTCATAACCAGTTAGCCTGGAGGCCAATTTACCCCCAGTATTGCCGACAACAATTAAGGCTTAACTACAACAAGACTGCCCACAAAGACCACAAGGGGGTGCACCAAGAAAGCATAAAAAAATGCGGAGACAAAGAAACATGACAGAAATGGAGGATATAGAGCTAAAAAACGCACTTTTAAGGTCTTTCAATAATCTTTTAGAAACTGCCGATAAACTTGATGAGAGCCTCAAGAAATCTAATGAGACCCTCGATGTTGTGATAAAGAACCAACTAGAAATTAAGCATACACTGACTGAAATAAAGAATATTATACAGACTCCCAACAGCAGATCAGAGGAGCGCAAGAATCAAGTCAAAGATTTGAAATGCGAAGAAGCAAAAAACACCCAACCGGAAAAGCAAAATGAAAAAAGGATCCGAAAATACGAAGATAGTGTAAGGAGCCTCTGGGACAGCTTCAAGCGTACAAACATCAGAATAATAGGGGTGCCAGAAGATGAGAGACAGCAAGATATTGAAAACCTATTTGAAGAAATAATGACAGAAAACTTCCCCCACCTGGTGAAAGAAATGGACTTACAGGTCCAAGAAGCGCAGAGAACCCCAAACAAAAGGAATCCAAAGAGGACCACACCAAGACACATCATAATTAAAATGCCAAGAGCAAAAGACAAAGAGAGAATCTTAAAAGCAGCAAGAGAAAAACAGTCAATTACCTACAAGGGAATACCCATACGACTGTCAGCTGACTTCTCAACAGAAACTTTGCAGGCCAGAAGGGAATGGCAAGAAATATTCAAAGTGATGAATACTAAGAACCTACAACCAAGATTACTTTATCCAGCAAAGCTATCATTCAGAATTGAAGGTCAGATAAAGAGCTTCACAGATAAGGAAAAGCTAAAGGAGTTCATCACCACCAAACCAGTATTATATGAAATGCTGAAAGGTATCCTTTAAGAAGAGGAAGAAGAAGAAAAAGGTAAAGATACAAATTATGAACAACAAACATGCATCTATCAACAAGTGAATCTAAGCATCAAGTGAATAAATAATCTGATATACAGAATGAACTGGTGATTATAATAGAATCAGGGACATAGAAAGGGAATGGGCTGACTATTCTTGGGGGGGAAAGGGGAATGGGAGATTCGGGAAGAGACTGGACAAAAATCGTGCACCTATGGATGAGGACAGTGGGTGGGGAGTGAGGGCGGAGGGTGGGGCGGGAACTGACAGGAGGGGAGTTATGGGGGGGAAAAAGAGGAACAAATGTAATAATCTGAACAATAAATATTTAATTAAAAAATATTTTCCTTTGCATTCACAACTTGGCTAACTGGGACAAGAGGCCTAGTTTTTGGCATTTCAGTTTCTTTCTTTTTTTAAAATATATTTTTATTGATTTTTAGAGAGGACAGCAGAGGAGAGAGAGATAGAAACAGCAATGATGACAGAGAACCATCATTGATAGGCTGTCTCCTTCATGCCTCACACTGGGGATTGCGCCCACAACCCGGGAATGTGCCCTTGACCAGAATTGAACCCAGGACACTTTAGTCCACAGGCCGATGCTCTATCCACTGAGCCAAACAGCTAGGGTGGTATTTCTATTTCTGACATGCCCTCTTCACTAAGCTTAATCATTTATAGCTTTTGATTTAAAGTGATACATGTGACTCTTTCACTTGAACACTTCCAGGCCGTTGTAGGGTTATTAAATGGCCCGATTTCAATATTGTTGTGTCTTAGGTAATAGGGAGGCCCAAGGAGAGGGTGAGAGACATGGGGATGACTGGTTGGTGAAGCAGTGAGAACACAGCATTTGTAGATTAAGTTTGCTGCCTTATATGTGTGAGGTTCATGGTGCCACAAGACAATTACAATAGTGACATCAAAAATCAATAGACTTGCTCAGAATAGGGTTGCCAGAAACCTTCAATTTACAAAAATTTGGTATCTGCACAACACAATAAAGGGAAGTGTAATAAAATGAGGTATGCCTACAATAATACACATAATTATTTGAGAACAAAATGGCAGTATGAGTTTAAAGTACTTGGCAAAGTAAAAGAGAATAACAGAGTAATAAATATTTACTATAAGTAATAATATTGCTACTTATTCCTTCATTCAACCAAGAATTATTGAATGCTTACTGATTGCCAACTGCTATTGTAAATGGTGGGGATACAGAAATGAACTAAACGATGGCAACAACAACAACCAATCCCTGTCCTCATAAAGCCTACATTTTGGTAGGAGAGATGAACAATATATATGATGAAATTAAAATACAGTATATTAGATTTTAAAAAGTGCTAAGGATAAGAAGAGGGAACAATAATGCAGGGGGAAGTAATAGGAAGTGTTGGGGCAGGGGAACTACCATGTTTATAGGGTGTCAGGCATGGTCTAGCTGTTAAGGTGACAAGGAAGACCTACTGGAAGTGGTAAGTGAGAGATGCAAGTAACGGGAGCTTTCCAGGCAGAGGGAACAGCATCTGCAAAGGCTCAGACAGTGAAATGTCTGGAGCAAAGTATGTGAGGTAAAAGCAATATGAATGAGGTCAGAGAGATGATGGGGCCAGCAGCACTTAGGACTTTACAGGTAATGGTGAGAACTTTGCCATTTACTCTATCTGGTGTGGGAAGTCACTGAAAAGTTCTGAGCAGAGGAGTGACATGATCTGACTTAGGTTTAATAGGATCACTTGGCTTTTTATGTTTAAGAGGGACTGAATGGGAGAAGAGAGGTAGGGAGAATAATCATCTACTTGGCTGTAGAGCTGAGGTTGTAGTGGCTGTGATGATGATGATGATGATGATGATGATGATAATGTTATGGGACACATCTTATATAATAAAAGCCTAATATGCAAATCAACCAATTGGTGGAATGACCAGCAGAATGACTGGTCGCTATGACATGCACTGACCACCAGGGGGCAGACGCGCAACACAGGAGCTGCCCCCAGCCCGCAAGCCCCAGGCTAGTCAAGGCGGGTGCCAGTGGAGGCCCCCTAGTTGCCCCACAGATCGGCCAGGCCTAGGGACCCTACCCATGCACAAATTTCATGCACCAGGTCTCCAGTACATATATAAAAGAGCATGGAGGTGATAAGAGTGTAAGTAAAAATTGGAGACTCTAGTATGTTAAATACTGGAGAGAGGGGGACATGACTCGAATATGAATACTATGATCCTCATTGGCATATCTTAGGTGCTGAATAATTGTTGGTTGAACTGATAATTTTCTTTTCCTTTTCATTTTAATAAAAGAAGAGTTAGACCTTCTCATATAAACTCTTCTTCAGCTCCCTCTCAATTACTGTTATTTATTTAAAATGGAAACACCACATATATATGTTGCCTTCAAACAGGAAGTTTTATATTTTTTCTATGAGAATACTCCTGGATTCCTGAGTTATAACCAGCAAAGTTACACTGGTGTTCTCATTACTGTAAAATTTCTATTAAGTGTTCGTTTATGGGAACATCAAGTAAACCTTGGTGGTGAAAAACCATATAAACAAAGTGGGGAATAAATTCAACTGAATTTGAGCTTACTGACTTCTTGACAACCAGTAAAACATTCAAGGAGAGTAAATAGTTGAATCGGTGTTAGGATTTAGAATAATTCCTTACTTCTAGCTTTGATATTGTAATTCATTCCCCCGGTTTGACATTAATGTTATCTAGTTACTGGAGTTATTGCCTGATATTTGCAGTGACATATGTTTTATTATTAATTTGTGAAATGTAGTTTACCTATGAAGATAAAGTATTACCAAAATGTAGGGGTTATGCATGATTTGTTTACAAGTATGAAGTTACATTTTAAAAAAAGTATCCTCTGTTTGGAAATGAAATACTTAAAGTGAACAGTAAAGAAGAGCTCATAATTTAAGCTCCTGTTTTTCAGTGTCTGTGTTTTTAAGAATGCAATTTTAGTAACTTTGATCCATGGTGGATGCTTAAAATACATATATTTATTTGCCCATCCTTTTTACAAATGCATATGTTTCTAAGCATAAAATCTAAGGCCCTATTTCAGGATAGTTTTATTATTATTTGTTTTGTTGTTTATAGTTAGAGTCTAGAAAAAAAGGAGAATATTATATTTCTTTTAAAGTAACTGAAATATTTCTTAAAAAACAAAAAAACAAAACTCAAAGCACTGATTTTTCAACAAATAAACTGAAGAGTGACATGAGCAGGAGATTCCACTAGCTGCTAGAATGGGAAGAGAAGGTGGCATAAAACACGGTCCCTCTCCACAAAGAGCTTATAGGGTGGGCAGGTCCATTTGATTATGGGTTGTTGAAAGCCAAAGCTTGGCTCTACACTCTGCCCACCATCTAACACTGGTGAGGCCATTAAACAATTCATTTTTCCAGGTGATTTATCAGTAAGTAATACAAAAGAAAAAGAGCTGCGCTCTAGCCGGTTTGGCTCAGTAAATAGAGCCTTGGCCTGCAGACTGAAGGGTCCTGAGTTCGATTCCGGTCAAGGGCACATGCCAGGGTTGCGGGCTCGATCCCCAGTAGGGGGCGTGCAGGAGGCAGCTGATCAATGATTCTTTCTCATCATTGATGTTTCTATCTCTCTCTCTCCCCCTCTCCCTTCCTCTCTAAAAACAATAAAAATATTTTTTTAAAAAAGAGCTGCATAATTGGCTTATAAATGATTCTTAATTTCAAGTAAAACCACAAAAACATTGTAATTCCTTCAAGATCACTAATTTATCAGCATACAGATTATAAACTTGATAGATAAATCATTCTGCCAAAACACATTTATACTCTACAACAGAAATTTGCAAAATTTTTCATCTTATATCACACATAAACTAGTTACTAAAATTCTATGACACACCAAAATATATATTTTTGCAGATATGAAAAAATAGGTATAATTTTGATCTACATAAAAATCTTAATAGTAATTACCCTTTTTACGCATAAGTGATTAAAAAAAAATCAGGTGCCTATACTTGTATTCAAGGATTTCTGGTACCAAGAGTTAACCAATCAGACACAACCTTATTATGCAACTTGACCAATAAAATGCAACTCTATTATATGATCTACATATTTATGGTTCAAGACAGGGCATTCATACCAGATGGCTATTACTGTGTTGGATATTGTCATTTTTTAATTTGACAACCTAAGGGAAAGGAGGTCAGTGCCCCTGACTAAATAGTCAGGTACTGTATGTTTTAAAAATTCTTGTGGCATACCAGTTGAAAATCACTGCTCCTCAACTGTTCCTGACTGCAGAAAAAAATTGACATTCCACTCTGTTTTTTATGCACATATGCTACCTGACATACATTAAGCACTCAATAATGCATGATGGGTAAGAGACAGAATAAATATCTATGCTGTATTTTGATGAGTATTTTTAGGATAACTATGCATACTACTGTATCTCAATCACACTGAAATTTGATTAAAGTTGGATTAAAGAATTTGATCACCCACCTCAGATTAAGAAGACTTAATATACTAGAATTTCAAATTTTTACTTACACAATACTATTAGCCATAATAGTAATATCAGAAATTATAGACCTAGGGGCCCTCAAGAAACTTAAATATTTATGTAGATACTACTTCTTCATAATTACTTTCACTTAAAATAAAGGAGAGGGTATGAATTATCTATGTTGACCTGAGGATTAAGTGGTTGAGTGATTTGGCCAAGGTATTTTCTGTTTGAGATTCAGAAAGAGAATTGATGACATTTATTTCTAAGCCAATGTTTATCTCTAAATGTTTTCAACTAATCCTCAAGTTGAGAATTTAGCAACATCTCACTCACATATGCACCAAATAATTTATTTTCTTTTAACATTCATGCCAGTCATGCCTACTCATCACCTTCCAAATTAATAGAGTAATAAAAACCGCCCCATTTTACTTTCTCCTGTTTTTGTTTGTTTGTTCATTTTTTGTTTTTTTTTAAGGAATGGAGTTGTGTATTCCATAAATAATGAAAAATGAGTCTATGAAGCCAATTGCTTCTGTGGGAAAATCTGCCCACAGGATAATGATTTTCAGGTTTCTCTACAAAAAATTCCACAAAACAAACAAACAACCCCCCCCCAACAATAATTATAAACATGCACGTCACACATATATTTCAAATCGCTAGGGAAACAAGTAAATAAAATAGCTATTGTTTATACTGGACTCTTCTACTCCAAAAGAACTTTGTTCATTTTCCAGATACCTGTGAAGAGACCTTGAAAGCTTTATAAAACTGAATCTACTGTATTGATAATAAAAAAGGCAGTGAGGTGTCCTAGGAAGAGCATTGACTTTAAGTTCAAATATTAGTTAATTATCTACTAGCCCAGCGGTTCTCAACCTGTGGGTTGCGACCCCTTTGGGGGTCGAACGACCCTTTCACAGGGGTCGCCTAAGACCATCGGAAAACACCTATATAATTACATATTGTTTTTGTGACTAATCACTATGCTTTAATTATGTTCAATTTGTAACAATGAAAATACATCCTGCATATCAGATATTTACATTATGATTCATAACAGTAGCAAAATTACAGTTATGAAGTAGCAACTAAAATAATTTTATGGTTGGGGGTCACCACAACATGAGGAACTGTATTAAAGAGTTGTGGCATTAGGAAGGCTGAGAACCACTGTACTAGCCAAAATGTAGTTTTAGGCAAATTAATCTTCTAGAAAGTAAAAAAATATATATATTCCTTATTTTTAAAAATGTGGATTTCGATATTTACTTTGACAATGTTGACATACAATAGATATTTAGTAATAACATTATTATAATCAAATGTAATTATCCCAAGATGCCATCAACTCTATTTCAGGAGAGCTATAAACAGCCACTGAACTTAGGAAAGTGAACTATTTAATGCATTTATATAATAAAAACGGAAGACAGCCAACCAGAAGTAAAAATAATAAAGTTTATCTTTACCTCAATCTCTGAGGGGCAATTAAAAACTCGGTAATCTACCACCCACTTTATCCAAACCAGCTTTAGGAAGATATATCAAACTGTTACTTGCACTTCAATGGGAAGCAATTTTTAAGAAAAGAAAGAATAAGGTAAATAAAGAGAAAATATTTCTTCCAAATCATTGGCCTGCTATGTGGTATTTCAAAATTTGAGATAGGATTTGGAGGCATATAGGATATAACACGTCTGTTTCCAAAAATAATTCAGTATTTAGCTCCCTATCTCCTGGCAACTGCTTATCTATTCTCCATTTCTATAGTTTTCTCCTTTTTAATATGGTTATATAAATACAATCATAAGCATGAAACCTTTAGAGTCTGACTTCTTTTCACTAATGCTCTTGAAGTCTACCCAGATAGCTGCAGCTGCCAACAGTTAAGTCATCTCCCTGCACCATCCCATGAATACCCATAATCTGTCTTTCACCTTGTACCTGGAGTGATCTTTGAAAAATGCAAATCTGATCTTGTGGCTCTTTAAAAGCTCCCACCTGATCTTATTATAAATTTGAAATCCTTAAAGATGGCTTAAAAAGCCCTCTAATCCTCACCCTGCTACCTCTCAAGGCTCCACTTAAGCCTTGAGACCTCTGCTCTCTCCCTTCTACCCACTGTCTCAAAAAGGGCCTTTCTCATCTTCAGTGATGCAAATGTTTCTTTCGGAAACACTCTCTTCTCAATCTTAAGTATTTTTCCTTCCACATATCACTCCCCTCTACATGGTTAATTCCCTAATCCTTTCAATATATGTGATTTATAGTAATTGCAATCAGACAATGGGAAAGAAATAAAACCGTTATTCTGGAATACTCATATTTGCATAAAAATGTGTATTATTTTAAGAATGTAACTTAGGATAAAAATCCAAGATTTAATTATTCCTGGGAGTGATAATTTTTTACATCACTAGCTAGGCAGAGCCATAGGAAGGGACATCTGCACATGAGTACCAACTCCTCCACTTTCTAGTGTGAAACTCCGGCATATCTCTAAGCCAGGATGAATGTTAGTTCCTTATAAAAAACTGGGTACAGTAAATGTAT
Organism: Myotis lucifugus; assembly: GCF_000147115.1. Classification (NCBI taxonomy): domain Eukaryota; kingdom Metazoa; phylum Chordata; class Mammalia; order Chiroptera; family Vespertilionidae; genus Myotis; species Myotis lucifugus. The sequence continues at coordinate 3,287,823 of NW_005871183.1, read as the reverse complement.
GAATGATAATGTAATATTGCACATCCAATACAGTTTCTGGCACATAATGGGTGCTTAATAAATATTGTGTACACTTGTGAGTATATAAGATACACAAATGGTGCAAACATATAAGGAAGTTATTTGAAGGAAATAAAAAATCCATTTGACTATATAATTTCCATGTCCCTAAGAATTACACATAATGAGTACAACTTATAAAAAATAGGAATTCAGAATTCTTCTATGAAAGTTAAAAGTACACTTGTATCTATCCTAGTGCAATTTTATCAGTCATCACATGTGTTAAATACCACAGAACATGTAGTATATCTAATAGCTCAAATAGTATCTGAGAGAAACTAGTTATTTGTACACTAAAAAAACACACAAATAGATAAAAGATTAAATGTAATCACACAATTTTTGTTCATTAATATTTCTGCCTCCTTGCCTCACAATGAATCTCTTTAATATTACAACCTCACCACTGAAACTAATTCCCAGCCCTGGGTAGAAATTAATCTGGTTTGTATTAAAGGCAAAGGAAAGGTCCAGCAAACACTCAAAGTAAAAGTAAACAGAGAAAATTTCCCAGCAAGGATTTAGTAAACACAATTTATTAAAACAAGCTAAACTTAATTTATGGTAGAGAGTCAATACTTATTTTTCTGTTATGTAACTTACATTACTTTCAGTTATTGTTACTCCACTTAACCTATTTGTAATATTGTTTTAAATGCAGAAGCATCTTTACCTATCAGTAGGAACAAAGAAGAACCCAGGATGGCTTTTCTGCTCTCAAAATCTCCCATCTCTAACCCCCAAATGATGTGAAAATTCTTAAAACAGAACTAGAAAATGAAACAGACAGAGGAGAAGGCAAACAAACAGTGGTAAAGTACAAGTCTACAGAAAGAAGGGCACTTTGATGTCAATGCAAAATTCTACACAAATAAAAAGTATGGTGACAGTGATTATGTGACAGTCATGTGTAGTCTCCCCTCCAGTTTCCTGAATGATAATATGTATATCTTACCAGCAAGTTTTTAACATGTAGACTAATAAATTTTAATAAATAGCAACATTTTTAAAATGCAAAAGCAAATAGACGAGGACTCCCCTCTGGCAGACAGATTTCTAAGTGTCCTCCATGATTCCTACCTACTGGTATTCACACTTTAAGTAACTCTATCCTTGAGTGTGGGTGAGAGCTGTCTTTGCTTCTGCCCTACAGAACATGGCAAAGATGGTGGGATATATGTGACCCTGTACACAACTGACGTTACCTATAACTATTACCTATAATGCTTCTCTTATGAGAAGATGTTCCCTTCTGGCTTTGAAGAAGCAAGCTGCCGTTGTGTGAGCTGCCTGTAGAGTCGGCCAGTGGGTCCAAGGGGCTGGGGACAGCAGTGAGCAAGAAATGGAGGCCCCTGTTTGACAGTCCACAAAGTCCCGGTACTGAATGCTCCAAGGACCACAAGAGCTTGGAAACAGATTCTTACCCAGTTGAGCATTCAAATGTGAACTCATCGCTCTATGATGCAGCCTTATAGAAGATCCACCTAGGCTGGGCCTGGACTCCTGACCCGAATATCTGAGATAACAAATGTGTCACTAAGTTTGGGGTGCATTGTTATACATATACCCGTAAATAATCCAAGCCTAACTCTTTTTTCCCCCATTTTGTGAATTAGAATATAAAATTCAGGATATAATTTATCTTCCTATCTTTTTATTTAGAAAATTAATTCCCAACCTTGGTACTATTGACATTTTAGGACACACAATTCTTTGTCGTGTGGGTGTGAGTAGCAGGCGGTTGTCCTGGGCATTGTAGGATGTCTACCAATATCTTTGTACTTTATACACTAGATGCCAGTGGTACTACCTCCAGTTGTGACAATCAAAAACACCTCTAGAAATTGCCCAGTGCTCTTTAGGGGCAAATCACCTGTTTGAGAACCAGATTTACAAGATTCTCTTTATTTAATCTCATATGTATTTGTTCATGACAGGGCTACTGCATGCTGTTAAAAGTTTTAGGATCTCTTAAATATATATTAATCTAAACATGAAATGGCTGGATGGCTGTTTTTCAATTTGTGAATGTCTCACAGCCTGTAAATAAAAGGAAACTGAACGGCTTAAAAAAAACACACAGATCATGCCTTTTCGGTTTTAGTGATTCAAATACTTCCAAGACATACTTCTACAAATCACACATTAATATTTAAAAATTGGTTTTCTTTTGTTGTTTTACTTAAGAAAAACATGCATCCCAATTGTATGCTTGAATTGGGTCCAGGGTGGGGTGAGGGTGAGTTGGTGAGAGAAAGAGAAATTGTAGTGGCTTCATGCTTTCTGATTTCAGAGATTACACTGCATGGAATGAATGCTGCCAACCTCTTCTTTACTACATTATATCTGCCTTCCAAAGATGTTCAAACGCCTCTAGTGTCCAGTTGCTTTCTGAGTGAGAACGCTGAAGATGAAACTTCTTGCTTCATTGCCACTCCATTCAGTGATCACAAATTTACAGCTTTCACATAAGCATACCACACAGATGTGTTCTCACATTAAACGCTTAAGGAAGGAATTATGAAAAACAAACAAATCTGATCTTTGAAACTAGTTTGTATCTTTCCCTTCCCATTTGTTATATAGTTGGATTCACATCATTAACATGCAAATCATACTGCACCAAAGTGCATTTTAAACAAAGGACTGAAAGCAGGGCTTGTGGTTTCTATATGGACTGACACAAAGATTTTGCCTTAAGAATGTAAAACTTCTGATGACTTTATGTTTACACTAGAGGCCCGGTGCACAAATTTGTGCACCAGTGGGATCCCTTGGCCTGATCTGCGGACATCCCCCGAGGGGTCCCAGATTGCGAGAGGGCACAGGCCAGGCCGAGGGACCCCATCGATGCACGATTAGGCCAGGGAGGGACCCTAGGAGGGCTCCAGAGTGTGTCTGGCCCATCTTGCTCAGTCTCGATTGGCTGATTGAGGCTGGGGAGGGACTGCAGGAGGGCTACAGGGTGTATCCAGCTGGTCTTATCCAGTCCCAATCGGCTGGACCCCAGCAGCAAGCTAACCTAACAGTCAGAGCATCTGCCCTCTGGTGGTCAGTGCACGTCACAGCAACTGGCTGAATGGTCAAACAAATGGCTGGACACTTAGAATATCAGGCTTTTATTATATAGTACTAGAGGCCTGGTGCACAAAATTCGTGAAGGGGGTGGTTCCTCAGCCCACCCTGACCCCTCTCACAGTCTGGGAGCCCTCAGGGGATGTCCTACTGATGGCTTAAGCTGCAGTCTGGCCTCCCTCTGCGGGTTGATCTGGGGCTGCTGGGGCTGGGTGGCGGCTGCAGCTTGGACACAACCCCCTGCCTCCACTTCAGGGCTGCAGGGAGGGGTGCCCCCCTGCATGTAGTTCTCTCAGGCTCCAGGCAGCATCTGCGTGTTGTTCTCTCAGGCTCGGGGCTGTATCTGGCCCCTCCTCCTGAGCTGGTTGTGACCGTTATGGCATCCTGGCCTAATTTGCATATCACTTCATATATATATATTTGGACTAAATCATAATTTTAAAACTGAACAAAGGAAATTATACTTTTCTTACCTTGCCCATGGACATTGTTTAAGTTACCCCAATTTTAGTGTGAAAATATAAATACTGCTGTAAACCAAGGTAAACTGAAAAAAAAAGTACTGCTTTTTTAAATGTTTGTTTCTTTCTGAAAATAAAAATGTTTTACCTCGTTGGAATTTCTATTCATTTTTTAAAAATAAGATAAATGCTGAGACTAGAAACTGACTTGAGATAAGATTACATAAAAATTTGATCCAAATCATGGGAAAAATCGAAAAGAAATAATAAATAAATATATGTACATCATCTAATACATTATATATCCTTATATATCCTAAATATCACCAGTACCTCTAAATATATGATAATATATATTAGTATGGAAAGGGTGGGAAAACTAAAAAGATTCAGAGAACCCATTCTAAGAGAGAGAGAGAGAGAGAGAGAGAGAGAGAGAGAGAGAGAAGGAATCCCCTGCCTCCAAGAAGGAAACACAACTAACAATGATCATTACCTAGCCCTGCTCACCTCCCTTCTATGGTTCTCTTCTCCCTATAGAATAGGCCATTAAACTCCTTAGTGTGTCTATAACACATCCTTAATAATGGGGATTCTCCTTTCCTCAATAGCCTTATTTATCATCACACGCATGAGCTATCCTCTGACTCAGTGTTTCATAGTGTCTAAACACACAGCATGAATCAGTACTTCATTCTTTTGAACTACTGGACAATATTCTATTTATGAATGTACCACATTGTATTTATCTATTCATCTGTTGATGGGCATGTTGGTTGTTTCTACTTTTTATCTGCTACCGAACTTTTGTGTACACTTTTTATGTGGACATATGCTTTAATAGTTCTTGGATATACACCAGAAGGTGTAATTTCTGGATCATATGGTAGCTCTTTGTTTAACCATGTGAGGAACTGTCAGACTGTTTTCCAAAGTGCTCACACTGTTCTGTAATCCCCCAGTGGCGTATGAGTGTTTCCATTTCTCCATATCCTTAACAACACTTCAAGTTATCTGTCTCTTCTATTGTAGCCTGTCTAGTCGTTATGAAGTGGTAGCTCATTGTAATTTTGATTTGCAAGTCCATGATGACTAATAATGTTGATGATCTTTGCATGTGCTATTGGATATTTTTATATCTCCCTTGGAGAAATGTCTATTCCGATCCTTTGACCAATTTTTATTTGGGTTATTTGATTTTTTATTATATAGTTGTAAGAATTCTTTATATATTCTAAATACATGTCTCTTTTCAGATATTTGATTTGTAAATAATCTCTCCAATTCTGTGTGTATCTTTTCACTTTCTTGAAAGTGTGCTTTGAAATGGAATTGTTTTCAATTTTGATGAAGCCCAATACATCTATTTTTTTTTTTTTTTGCTTGTGCTTTTGGTGTCATATTGAAGGAATCAATGCTTAACCCAAGCCCGTGAAGATTTATTCCTATGTTTTCTCCTAATAGTTTCACAGTTTTAGCTCTTATATTTAGGGAGTTAATTTTGTATATGTCATTATATGAGTCCAACTCCATTCTCTGTCATGAGAATATCCAAGCAGTCTAGCAACATTTGGGGAAAAGACTATTATTCTTTTCCCATTGAATTGTCTTTACCTTAACTTCTCATGTGTGGTATATACTTAATCATCAAAAGAAACACAAATTCTACTCATTCAAACAATAACTATAGAACTGTGTTGTTTTAAATTTTAAATCAGTACAATGAGTATCCTAAGAACAGAAATTATGTTTTGTTTTTCTTTCATTTTTGAAATTCCCAGAGCCTGCTACATAATAGGCACTTGGTAAATGTTTGGTAAATTAAAGAAGGACTTTTCAGATTGCTCTTGGATGACTGGCAGTACTCTGATGACAAATACTACGAATGGAAAGCATTTTGATTTGGGTTGCAAAGCTACAAAGTAAGCTGGAGTGATATAATTCAGTATTTTGAATGCCTTGCTAAGGGCTTTAATTACCTACTAAATTAGTTAGAAATAAAAGCTTTTATTGAGGTTTTTAAACAGGGAATGAAATTCTGTTTTAGGAAAATTAATTTGGCTACAGAATATAGAATATAAGAGAAAAAGAAAGAAAAAAGAAGCAAAAAACAGTTGGGAGGTTATTATAATAAACAGTAGGATAAAAAGACATAATGACACTGGTAATGAAAAAGGTAGTATGCATTTTAAAATATATTCTTATTTTTAGTTTCTTATCCAGAGATATAAACAGGGAATCAGAAATTCATTACTGGAGCTCAGAAAAAGTTTGGGTTAGATATGTAAATCTGGTAATTATCTATTCAAATGTGCTAAGGTAGATGAGGGCACAGATGAAGCTAGTTTGGAAAGAAGAAAGGAAAGAGAGAGAGATTTCTTGGTATTTAAAATAATCATAACTGAAATTTAAGATTTTTTGAAACCCAGAGGGAAAGAAAAAATTTAAAAAATGAGAGAAGTTAGAGAATTTTGTTGAAAGACTTAATTGCTGAATTACTTTCATAGTTCTAGGACATTTAAACATCAAAGACATATATTTTTTATTTATTTGCAAACAAAGGAAAATAGACATCCACATATCCCTGAGAGCATATACTTTCAATTCTTACTTTTGTTACTTGTGCAGATCTAAGTCATTAGCTAAGCTGGATTTTCTGTAACTACAATGAAAGCAGCATTTACAAAGTTTCCAGTAAACAAAAATATAGGCTATAAAATAAATAAAATTATAAGAGGCTAAAATCCTTTCTCTTTACATTTCCACTTAAGGAACATATCATAAGAAAATTTTACAAAAGAAATTCATATATTTATATACAGTGATGTATACTTGTGGTATATATTAAGGAGGAGATGTAAATAATAAAAATACGCACAGTTTGAGAATAACTTAAGTGGCCTATAGATTATTGCCACTGAAAGTGATAAATATATGAGCTACACAGATAGATATTTAAGAGTTTACATAAAATACTTTAAAAAATTTAAAAAATACAAGACCCAACATGTGCCTAATTGCTATTGCCATGTAAAAATGGAATAACTGGCATAGAACTGGAATAGCGCATAAATACTAATGCATTTAGTAGACAGAAAGACCAAGACACATTAGGAATTAGGAATATAAAGTTATATTTTACATTTCTGGGATCTAATTTTTGAGTTTATTTATAGATAAAACTTTATATACTAATGTATCAAGAATAATATTACATTTGCCACACCAATACAGTAACTTCACTTCCTTATATCATGTCTATTACCACTAATTATCCTATATATTGAATCAGAAGATCCTTAAAAAATCAACCTTACTCTTACATATTACGCTAACCTAAGTAAAGAACACATTTATAGATTATACTTAAGATGTAAAAGTCATTTCAAAAGGTTCTCTGCTACACCCTTTTAAAAAAATAAGTTCAATTATATTCCTTTTTTGGAATATGGCCCATGTCCGTACAAATATACTACCATTAAAACCACACAAGAACACCATCTTAAGTGACATTTCCCATTAAGAAGAAAAGATATAAATACACCTTTATCAAAAAAGCAAATATCCATTACTTCTTACAGGCACTTCAAATGCATTTGGTAAAACTCTAAGATTAGGGTTATTCAAAGGACTTAAAAAACAACAATGAATAATAATGTTCTTCCTTACTGGAACAGCTTCAGACAGCAAACAAAACTCTTTGCTCACATTTTACCATAAACACTGGGTAAATCACCTAGTTTAATGTGCTGCTTAAAAGATTCTGTAGCATTAATGCACTAATCAAGTCGCACTTTACAGCTCCTACTTTAAAGGACACACACTATCTGATCTTAGACTCCGCTAGACCCTCCTTAAAACCAACTTCACTTAAATTTATTTGTTTGGTAATGTTTTGGGAAAATATACTTACTGTCCCATTTTTGAAGGGCAATTCTAGTAACTATCAAAAACAACCACCTAAATGTATTTCAGGGATCAAAATAAGCTCTGTCTGACTCTGAAGGTGAATCTTCTCCACTTAACTGGGTGAACTTTGGTCTTAAGTCATCTGCAGATACCCCCTCTCAGGTGTACCTCTGGGGCTCCTGCCTCTCTTTCTCTTACAATGGTCTCCCTCCTCAGTAACTTTTAAGTTTATTTAACTAAATAGTGGGTGCTGATATGCTTATCTCAAAAAGTCATTTACATTTAGCTATAAGTTTCTGTTGGTTTAATCTAACCATAATAATGCAAATATTCATCAGTATATCTGTTAAAAAGAAGATATGAGCGGATATCATAATCCCCTTTCTGTTACTTTTAACCTAGGGAACAGAATCTGAAGGCCAAGTACCCAAGAATTTTCCATGTTGTAATCAAAAGAAGCTTGCGACAAAGCCAGTAAGATCCTCCTAGAATCTGTACATAATCTCCACTGTAGGCACAGTTGACTCTCAGGGAGTACAGCTGAATGTCATGAGCTTCAAAAGAGCAGAGGATGGAAAAATTAAAACGTATTTTGCAAAAAATTTTTTAAAAATAAGAAGAGAAGAGTTCTTCTTTTGTCTTGTTTAATTTTGTTATTCAACCAGCATGTGGAGGATTGATCAGGGTGACACTACCTTTAATCCCTAACCAGAACTACGCCAGCCATGAGAAAATAATATTCCCTCAAAGAGGGGTGTGCTCAGGGGAGAGAGGCAGTTTTGTTCATGCCAGAAAGTGAAAGGACTCTTCGGTCAAAAGACAGACTGTACAGGGAGTTCCTTAATTATGAGGTTGCAGAAAGCACATTGGAAAGCTTGGAGGCATTGAAATATGAGTGTTTTCCAGCCTCACCATTGACAGGCAGGAAGAGAATGAAGTAGTCCTGGGCCAGTACCAATAGTATCTAAATTTCTCCTGACACAGAAGACGTATATGCTGAGGACAGGCTGACCCGCTCCAGAGCAGACCCTGTGATGTCACTGAAGATGCAGTCGGCCCGTGGAAGCTCCCTGTACTGGGACAAATGCTGCAACCACAAAGCACCTACCTCAGTGAGATGGGGAGATACCCCACCACCAAATCTACTGAAGTTATTTGAAGGGCCATGGTATTTTCTTTTCCCTCACTTAAACCTGATGAGAAAGACTTCATGGGAGCTTAATGTGTATTCCCAAGTTTGGGGACAGAGCAGAGACGGAAAGACCAAGACACATTAGGAATTAGCTCTAATTCTTCTCTAAAGCTGAAAGCAAGGCTGCATGAGTTTCTCTGGGGCTGGGGGAGGGCCTGGCGTGGAAGGGAAAAGGTAGTATCAACAGCATACTTGTCCAATGGGATTCCCAGGGGCAGAAGGAGGAAATGTAAGTGGCCATCCAGCTGGAAGAACATGCATCATTCATACCTGGCTGGTGTGGCTCAGCAGTTGAGTGTTGACCTATAAACCAAGAAATCATGGCTCCATTCCCGGTCTGGGCACATGCTCAGGTTATGGGCTTGATCCACAGTGGTGGGGCGTGCAGGAGGCAGCTGATCAAGGATTCTCTCTCATCGTTAATGTTTCTCTCTCTCCCTCTCCCTTCCTCTCTGAATACAATACTAATATATACATATTTTTAAAAAGCACAGTCAAATATTTCTCAGTGGGACCTTTCAGCTTTCAAAAATCTGCCCAAGCTGGAGAATCATCTTTAGGCTTCCTAAAAAGAAACTCTTTTTGTACACCATCAAAACCCATTACATAAAAACGTTCCCATGTGCCGTACCTGTCCTCCCCTCCTATCCTCCCACACTTAACCATTGAGAGGCCAGGGTGGTGCAGCCCCGTGTGAGCAGCACGTGGGGGAATGGAGAGGAAGCCACTGAGCACCCATTTTGCATTGCAAGCTTCCCACCTGCTGTACTAAGGCAAAGTTTTGAAGAAATTTTATTCTCAGTACATTTTGCTATCATATGGAAATATACATTGAATTTTAAATATGGAACTATTATGGGACAACGGGGGCTATATGGGCTAGAAGGCCTGTGGTATTATTAAAATAAAGTTGTTTCATGATTGGATTCTGAATCTTTATTTCACGTGCTGATTACAGTCTAGGTGGTTATATTGGTAGACTGAAATGCTGAACCACAGACTTCCAGACACACATGATGTTTTCAAAATAATGTCTTGAGGACAGACCTACAGGATCCAAGTCTGTGGAAGAAAAAGCCTAATACATTTTTGAAGCTGTTGAGATCTGAGGTTGAGGATGTCTTTGTTTGTTTGTTTTATTTGTTTTAAGTAGGTATGTTGGGAGGATGGGGGTGGAAGTCTGGGTGGGAATTGCTAACTGCTAACATTTACAGTTATTAGTGAACCAAACACATCTCAGATACTGCTTTGGTCCAGCGAAAACTGACTATGAAATGAATGGTCTATAATACTGCTGATGTCTAAAAAAATTATGCCCAGAAACAACTATTGCAAAAAGAAATGTTAATATGAGTACACTAACCAATATGCCTCTATATGAAATTACTTTTAAATAATGAAAGTGTATTATCAAACTAATTATTTATTTTCACTAGGGAAAAAAAGGAATGTTTTCATTAAATATAGTCTAGGAGTTCAGTGGATCTCAATGGGGGAAAGTGTCCCCTAGGGAACAATTGGAAATATCTAGAGATATTTTTGGTTTTAACAACTTGGAAGGATGCTACTGATATCCAGTGGATAGAGGCCAGGGAAACTGATCAACATCCCAATATGCATCAGACAGCTCTCCACAGCAAAGAATTATCCTGCCCCAAATGTCAAAATGCCAAATGGGCACCTGCCCTAAGTGTCGAGGTTGAGAAACCCTATAGTAGGCAAGGAAGAGAAGAAAAGGGCATAAGCTTTCTAGAATTAATTTTTTGCTATCAAATACAGTGTGTGTGTGTGTGTGTGTGTGTGTGTGTGGCGTGTGTGATTTCAGGGACACTTGGTAACTACCTGTTAGCTGAGGTGAGAAAATGTGAGATTCGTAAAAAATTTTCTACCGTAGTAGGACTAGTAAAAACTAATTTCCTCTTTGCTTTCTGGGTTGAATATTTGTTGTTTTTTGCTTCCTTGTATTTCTCCCCTCTTCTTGCAGAAGCATCTCAATTTTGCTTTGAGAAACTATCCAGCCTCCTTGCACACAAACTTGTGAAATGCCACTCCTCCTCCCTGGTCCAGAGGTGAGCCAGGCCAGGCCAGGCCAACCAGACTTTCTGGCAATCTGTATCTTGGGTGAAGTGATACCAGGATATCAGAGAGTTACACTAGGCCCTGAAGAAAATGATGCTTGACTTCAATTGTTTTTGTTGTTGTTGTTGTTTGTTTGTTTCTTGGGTAGATTCAAGTTTCTCATCTAAAATATTCACTTTATTTTTATGGCCAACATTTTATTTCATAGTTTATGCTTAGTTTATAGCAACCTCATTCAGTGAGATCTAAGTAAAATACTTAGCATATTACAAATATTCATACATAAATAATTGCGTCTATAGTTTATCCTAAAAGTCACTCAGCTCTGCATCATTAGATGTTTGGGACATTCTGGCTCAAAGTAACAAGCTGGCTCAAAAATGTGACAGTGTACATCCCCCAAAGAAAACCACAACAAAATCCAATTAAATCAAACATTACAAACTATCCTTCTGATTATTACAATTTATTCCAACAGTTTCACCATTATACCAGTTTTTCCAACCTGTTCCTTTTATTTGTCTTCGGGCACCATTCACAGAACTCTCTAAGTTCAAATAAATGTATAATGCATTTTTTCTCAGTCAGTTCAACAGCAGATTCAAAAGAAACTTGCTTGGAAATTCCATTATTTGCTCCAGGTTCTGCTGATGACCTTCGCTGTGTTTGTTGCCTCTGTAGTATAAAGTTATTCTAACCACGAATAAAAGGGAATACTAGATCAAAAATCTGACCTTCTGCAGACGGCATTACTCTGGTTTCTGCATGTGTTTTAGGTAGTAAGTGACTGTCACAATAACATCTAAAAGCTTGGCTTTCTGGTGAGCTCAGTTTAACATAGCATTGGATTCTCTGGGGCTTTGAAATGTTCCAATCAAAAGTCAGATAGGAAAGACCCAGGATTCTATGCTAGACATGCCAATATTTACTGAGTCCCATGGAAGGCCTTTTGCATTGAGTAGAAAACTGGTTCATGTGCCTTTTTGTGCTGACTGGGAGCTTGGATTCCACAGGAAAATTTTTATTGGCTTATAGAAGTTATCTTTATAGATCAGTTTCCAATATTTCCTGCCAACTTACTAATACATTAGAATTAATACATGGCAATCATTCGTGAGTTAACTCATTTGAAAAGAAGATCTAAGTGGATTATTACAAGTTTGTAAAACTAAGGACTTTAACTCAGGAATGGAATTTCCAAGGAAAATCTACATAGGACAGTTTGTTTCTGTAACTGCTCAGTGCACACCATCTCTCACTTAAATATATTGAGACTAATTTCAAGGTTTTGATGATAACCTAACTGCTAGCCATATAAAATATACTCTATAAAGGTTTGTCTATTTAAAACCACTTCCCTTTTGCTCTCTTGCAAGGCTAGACAGAATAATCAATGCTGACCAAGCCTTCACACGGATGACTGCAGGACAGCATTTCAATCCAAACACCTATTAGAGCACAATTACAATATCCTTTAAAAATCACACAAAAATCGATGGCTACGAAGTGATGCTGATATGATTTCAACTGCCTCAAACTGTGCCCTCTTGCTGGCAGGGAGGTTTTGTATCTTTTTTTTTCTTCTCACCAATAATAACTTACTTCCCTGTAGTTACAAAATATCTAAATTCCTCCCACAGCTAATGTGACATAATTATAAGACTTGTGTTAAACAAAGTTTGAAAATAATGTCATGTGTACCTATGTGTGTGACTGTGTTTTTACTGCTACTATCATAATAGCCCACTTTATCACACTCCTCTGAGGACGAGGGACAGGAATTCCTGAGAATGAATGACATCCAGGCACTCTCTGCAGGAGAATGTTTCCTCGTCAATAATGCATTGGACGTGGTCAGTGGGTTCAGGATATCATGCATATTACAAATGTCAGAACAGAAAGGGTCACTGTGTTCATCTGGTTCACCTTGCCCTTCTCCGAGCGGAGCCCTGCAATGTCTAAGAGGCAAAGCTGGACTGCAAATACTTTTGCGTTGAGGAGAAAACTGGTTAATGTGCCTTCTTGTGCTGACTGGGAGCTTGGATTTAGTCTCTGAAATCCAAGTCCCGTCTTCCTTGGCCCACCCCTCTGCTCCCCCAATCTGCTCAATCAGAATCATTCTGTTGCTGGAACCAAGGAGGCTGGATTCATTCTGATGTACAATGTATGCTTCCTTTCCCCCGAAAAGAAGCCCTTCGGATGCACTCACACTCCCAGGATGAGAACCACTCCCCTAGGCGGATTGTGTCGTGTTGTGCTGTAGCCGTGTTTCTCAGACGTTAGCAAACAGCAGAATCACCTGCAGAGCTGTTGAAACAGAGATTCTTGGGTCGCCTCCCAGTGATTCTGAATCAGCCAGTCTGGGATGGAGCCCATGCAATCGTAGTGCTAAGGAGCCCCTAAGGGAGGCTATTGATACAGTCCAGGGATCACACTGTGAGCTGAGCTGCTGTGGAGACCGAGGCCACTAGCCTCTGCAGAGACTTGGAGCAGAGGTTTCTCTACGGGTAGTGTTGGCAGAGATGCTACACATACCACCGAGGACCGTGAGTGAGGGGACAATAGAAGGCTTTGCTTCACCCAGGGCCGGATTGCTCTGTATCCTATCATTGGCCAGGCTCCCTCTCTCCTCACCCACATTTGATAATGTCAACAAACAACTCTAGTTAAAAGTGTGTCAGGCCAGCTGAAACATGCAAATGCTTGTGCTTCGGCTGATCTAACTCTGTCATAGTTACAGCCCTGACCCACAGTTTCCATCTTTGGTGCAGACTGTATTTTTTTTTTAATGTAACCTTGACATAGAGAAAGCAATATGTGCCTGGCTGCGGTGGCTCAGTGGTTGAGCATTGACTTATGACCCAGGAGGTCACGGTTCGATTCCCAGTCAGGGCACATGCCTGGGTTGTGGGCTCCATCCCCAGTATGGGGCTTGCAGGAGGCAGCCCATCAATGATTCTCTCATCATTGATGCTTCTATGTCTCTTTTCCTCTCCCTTCCTCTCTGAAATCAATAAAAATATATATTTCTTTTTTTTAAAAAAAAGAAGTGTTAAAAAAGAAACCAATATGTCACCTCGCTGGTGTGGCTCAATGTTTGAGCATCGACTCATGAACCAGGAGGTCAGGATTCAATTCCTGGTCAGGGCGTATGCCTGGATTGTGGGCTCGATCCCCAATAGCGGGTGTGCAGGAGGCAGATGATCAATGATTCTCTCTCATCGTTGATGTTTCTCTCCCCCTACCTCTCTCTGAAATCAATAAAATTATATTTAGAGAAAATAAGAATAAAAATTTATAAAAAAGAAACCAATGTGTCCTGGTTTTCCTGGGACACTCCTTGTTTTAAAACTAAAAGGCTATGCCATGGTAAGCCCCTAAGTCCTGGGGAAACTAAGAAGGTGGGCCACCCTTCCTTGCCATTTCTTCATCAAAAGGGAAAGTCTAATTCATCTCTCTTGACTCTTGGCTGTCCTTTGTGACCGCCTTGTACCAATAGGATGTTCCCGAAGTGATGCTACCGCATTTGCAGAACTAGGTTGGAAAGGCTGTGTGGCTACTACTGTCCTGGACCATCTGCTGTTCTGAGAGATGTGGGGCACTCTGTCAGAAAGCAGGTGCCACGCCCAGAGAAGTCAGTCCCACATGGAGAAGCAACATGTAGGTGTTGTGGTTGTCAATTCCAGGAACATTTGGACTTCAAGTTATGAAGCCCCAGCAGTTGACATGGAATGACGCTTCCAGATGATTCCTTCAAAGTCATTCAAATCACCTCCAGTATTCCAGTCTCCCCAGCAAGGGCCATAGTCATTGTGAAGCAAAAATAAACCAATTCCTCTAAGCCTTGGATGAATGGCTGACCCCAGAATTCATGAGCAGGATGAAGTGACAGTTTATGTTACTAAACTTGGGGTGGTTTATTATGCACCAATAGGCAGTCATAACCCCATCTAATGGGAAAGCTGTCATCCGTGTTCAGATTTAGACATGGCTCTGTGAAGATTGCTGCTCAAGCCTGCTGCTTCTCAGTTAAATTTAATCTTTCATCCCTTTGACTCTTTGATTTAATCCAACCCACTAATCTAGTCTTTCAGAGATCCCCAGTCAGGGCACATACAAGCATCAACCAATGAACGCATAAATAAATGGAACAACAAATCAATTTTTTTCTCTATCTCTAAAAATCAATCAATAAAAATTAAGAAAAATCATTTTTCACAACAAATCCTTATATGCACTAACTATTCATCAGGCATTACCTTAAATCAATAACCTATATTATTGTATGTAATCTTCACAAAACCCGGTGGTGCTATTATTCCCATTTCACAGATGCCCAAGTTGATATTTTTATAAGCACCGGATTCTGCTTCAAATACATGCTTCATTCCAAATCCTCGCTTTTTATAATCATGTTATATTCCTCTGTTCCCAA
Organism: Myotis lucifugus; assembly: GCF_000147115.1. Taxonomy (NCBI): domain Eukaryota; kingdom Metazoa; phylum Chordata; class Mammalia; order Chiroptera; family Vespertilionidae; genus Myotis; species Myotis lucifugus. The sequence goes on along the minus strand of NW_005871183.1, from coordinate 3,272,609 downwards.
ATTTCCCGGGTCCTCCCCTGGTAATCCTGAAGCTGGTTTTCTTAATTGAAACTATGCTTTAAAAAACAACAAATAAACAAAAACAAGAGGACATATCGCGCCTGTACCAGTGGTCGGCAAACTGCGGCTCGCGAGCCACATGCAGCTCTTTGGCCCCTTGAGTGTGGCTCTTCCACAAAATACCACGTGCGGGCGCGCATGTACAGTGCGATTGAAACTTTGTGGCCCATGTACAGAAGTCGGTATTTTATGGAAGAGTCACACTCAAGGGGCCAAAGAGCCGCATGTGGCTCACGAGCCGCAGTTTGCCGACCACTGACCTATCCTATTTCAAAATTGTGTCTCCTATACAGAGAAGCTCCCTATATCCCTGGTATACTAGAAAACAGATTTCAATAGTTTATATGTGGAAATAGTTGCTAATTTGCCATAAAAGTGTGAGCAATTTAACACAGCAATATTTGGCAGCGTCGCTTAGGGAAAAGAACAAAGACTTAAGGATCAGACTGAACATGGCTCTATCCAGGCTCTATCACTTTCTATGGCTGAGTATGTTTCTTTACACTTGCCGAGACTCAGTTTTCTAATTTTAATGAAAGGATGATGATGAAAATGATAACAACCACAATGATCTCTTAACAGTGGGATCATTATATGAGCAAATAAAAAGTACCCACAAGAGTAGCTGCCAGGTGACATGCACTCTCATGGCAGCTGTGACGAACTTGGAGAAGTGTGTGCTGGATTGGGGCACTTCAGTGATGGCGGGGTAAGTCCCACAGGCGGAGTGGAGTGGTCGACAAGATTTGTATGATGTTGACATGAACCCAGGGGCCCCGATACTGGCCTCAGCACGCCGTACTGATTGCCAGCATTGTAAAGGTTTGCTACTCCACCCAGACTCAGGGAGATAAAAGGATTGGTTGGCAGCTGCTATTATCCTATCTCTGCTGGTGGGCAAATTGCTTCATTTTCCGATCAGCAGCACAAATAACCCCGCATTTCACTCCAGCTCCGATAATGTGATTTTGGACAATGCCAATGAATAAAAGGGAATGTGTTTATCTCCATATTGTTAAGGAAAAAGACAAAAAAATAAAAATAAAAGAGTAGAAAAGTGGCCTGTCCTTCAGGCTGGCTGTCTTAAGCCGGATGCAGAAAAGGAACAAAACAATCCACATGAGCACGTGAGCGCACGCACATGCACGCACAGACAAGCACCCGCCTCTGGTTCTCAACTTGGAGCTTCATGTCAGAAAGCACCTGTGAGCTTTTAAAAATCAAGTGCCAGGCCACCCTGATTCTACTGAATCAAACTCTCACACATGATTCTGAAGTGGACCCCGTAGTTAGAAGCTTTGTTCCAAAATAATGAACATAGAGATGCATCTTTAAGGATTTCTACCTTGAAAAATCATCTATTAGCTTTTAGTTCAGTGTTCCTTATCTAAGAGCAATGTGACCATATTTCTCTAACTCAGACAAGCATCAGAAAAAGATAATGTCATTATATTTCTTTCACATGAATCATCAGGCACTAACTTGCTTTCCCTCAAATTGGTTTCTCTGATGATGTAACTGACCCTGTGCGGTGGTTGCCTCCGTAGTGAGAATAATGCCCCTTCACTACGACCAGGGGCAGCACAGGTCATTATCGTACCTCCATTTCCGCAGTTACGGCCCAGTGTTTAACCAGAACTAAAGGATGAATAACTTCACCGAGTGTTTTTAATGTTTTTGACATTTGAATTTCTACTTCTTACAGAACTGTGTGAGGTTATTGTTGTTTCTAGGTCATGCTTTCAACACCTTACAGACTGGAAAGAAGAAAAAAAAATGTTTTGAGGGAATGTGGAATGAGGTTCACTAAAATCTACTCAATGGTTAGGGTCTTTATGAATAAATGTTTTTAGTTAATCACTATCAACATCAAGGAATTAAGAAAAACAAACAAACAACATGTCACACCATCATAACTAGAGTAGGAAAAAATTAAATGTAGCCACTAATTTGCCATATTACCATTTCTAATATTTTTATTATTACTTGATCTGCACATTATTTCAAAGCTCTAAGCATTTCATTTAGTTACCTTTCTGCTTATCTAAACGGGTAGAAAAAAACACACAATAGAGCCCACAACTTCCAGTGTGAAACAGTTCAACATAGAACATTTAAAACCTTTATTAATCACTCATCCCTTACACGTTTTCAAATGTCAGCTTTATTGCAGGCGGTCCACTAAGCACTGAAAAGTATGCAAAAGAATGAGCCCAGAGGTGCTAACAGCATATTTCATATAATTTCACACATATATTTAATACAGTTAATATATGTACAGAATAACAATCATGACATTATTCAACATAATACAGGATTTGTTCCCAAACCTCATTTACTGAATCCTATCTTGTAAATTCTGGCATTTCCCTAACCATATCGTAGCCAACTCTTTTTTTCATTAATCCATAGACATGACAGTGCTTACAACCATCATTCTGACTTCTCTATAAATAATGATAACAAAAGCATTCCTAGTTCTAAGCCCAACTTCTTTCTAGATCCAGGGTGAGAAATTAAAGGTCTTGGGCCAAATGTGCCCTACAAACTAGTTTCCTACAGTCCATTAGTGCAGATATTTTTTCTAGTTTTTAATAGTTGGGGGAAAGGAAGAATACTTCATGATGTGAAAATAATAAAGTTCCAAATACAGTGTGCATAAAATTTTATTGGAATGCAGCCATACTCACTCATTTACATACTGTCTACAGCTGCTTCCCAGACCCCAAAACAAAACTGAATAGCTGTTATAGAGACCTCACGTGACCTTCAAAGAATAAAATATTTACTATCTGGTCCTTTACAGTAAAAGTCTGCCAACTCCTGCTCTAGATCATTTCATAGACTACCACTTGGGAATGTCACCTGTGTATCCGAAAGATATCTCAAAAGCAATATGATAAAACTTAATGTTTTATCTTTCTTCACAAAACAGCTTTTCATTTCAATAATGAAAAGTCATTTGTGGCATCTTTTTCCATTTACCAATAATCAAGTTTCAAATGATCCTGACTCATCAATGTTTCTCATTTTTTGTCTTTTTCTCTGTCACAAAGACTATTCAAACAGTTACTTAACACCCTTCTCAGCTGTCTACAATGTTATGGTCCTCCAAAGCCTTCCTCAACTTTCTGTGCTATTACACTTAAGAGGTCTTGTGACAGCACTTTTGGGAATATTATTTCATCAGAGTGGATGACATTGGCAGTGCTAGGGTGATAGGAAGTTAAAATACACCCCAAGACATTCAGATGGGCAAGTCACCCTCACTGTCCTTGAGAAAAAGCAACTAGAAAGACTTGATCATCTTATTTCCTTATTTAAAACTCTAGCCAGGTTTATAAATCCCCCCTACAACCTGGAGTATGCCTGCATGTCCAGGAATTTCTTTTATAGGACCGTTTCTATTATAGAATCTCTACACCCAGCATGACCAAGAAATACTTAAACACCCGTAATTAACCACATTTAATATACTGCTTCAGGGCTGGGGCCATGCCTGTAGTTTCCCAACTCTTTTGGTGTGGTGAAATATGTTGAAGCTCTGGCATCACCTGTTCTACAAAGCTTTTTCCAACTGTCCCTATCCTCTGCAATTGATGACTCCTTCTTCAATGCTCTCAATGGATCCAGACAAACAGTTCACTTAATTACTCATTGATTATATGCTCATTGTTCTTTACTAGACTGAAACCTCCTCAAAATTAGGGACTAAGTTTGTATCTCCAGAGCCCAGCATTTGGCAGGCTTTAATAAATGCTGACTGAAAAAAAAACACACACACACAAAAAAACAAAAACCTAAGGGAATTACATCTATACCTTTCAGTGACTATTAGGTAAGTATTTTCTTCATTGATAGCTCACAACACTCATAGAACTACTTTAAATGATTTAAGGTGGGTTATTAAAGTCCCAAGGTGGACCAGTTGTGCTTTTTATTGGGCACAAGTTGCTGATATCTAAAGGAACGTAATTCAGTCTCTCATTTTTCAAAAGCCACCCCCCCTCAAAATTTAAAAGTGAATAATAATCTTTATTGATACTCTCTATGGATCTCAATATTCTTTAACAATAGTCAATTCACTCACTAAATAACGTCTTTTATAGCAGAACTCTTAACTACTAAAAAGCAAGCAAATATGAAGTACTTTTCAAAGTTATTGGATTTGATTGTTTCTAGAAAATATTCTTCAAAACAAAACTTAGTATTTAACTTTTATGAATGTGAAACTTTTGTAATTTAATTTTTATTTTTCATTAACTTTTTACTTTACAATAAAAAAGTGTTTTCTAGCTTGTTACATAAATGTTGCAGAGATAACACTGCAACTCCCATATACCCAGCACTCAGGTTCCCATATTTGTAACATCTTACATCACTATGGTATACTTGTCAAAATTAATAAACCAATATTAATAACTTATTATTAACTAAACACCACAGTTTATTTGGATATCATTTGCTTTTCACTTTGTCTTTCTTCTGTTCCAGGATGACATGGCATTTAGTTGTCAGTCTCTTCAGCCTTCTCTGGACTGTGATGCTTCCTTACACATTCCTTATTTTTGAAGATCTTGACAATTTTGATGAATGCTGGTCAAATATTGTGTGGACTATTCCTCAATTTGTGCTCGTCTCATGTTCATTTCTCATGGATAGTCTGGGAATGTGCTTGTTTGGAAGGATAACCACAGTGGTAAAGAGCCATTTTGATCACCTCATATCATTGTACGTGCTGTTAAGATGTCTCATTGATGATGATGTTTGTATTGGTCATCTGATGGAAGTAGTGTTTTCCATGTTTCTCCACTGTAAGTTTACATTTCCCCCCTTCTTCCATGCTATATTCTTTGGTAGCAAGTTACTAAGTGTAACCCACACTGCAGGTGTGTTAGTTGCTCTCCATCTCTTTGAGGAGGGAGTATCTTCACAAATTATTTCGAATTTTTTTATACAGATTTGTTTTCCTCCATGATTTATTTATTTATTCAATCATTTATTTATATCCATATGGACTCATTGATAATTATTTCAAACTGTAGGTTGTAATTCAGTTACATTACTTCATCTGTTGCACAAATTATTTTAGCCTTGGCCATGAGAGCTCTTTGGGGTTGGTTGCTCTGGTCTTCTTTGACATATCCCCATCATTTTATTTATTTTATGCTATTTATTTACTTAATACTAGAGCCTGGTACACTAATTCATGCACCAGTGGGGTCCCTCGGCCTGGCCTGCGGGATCGGGTGGAAACTGGCTCTCCGACATCCTCCAAGGGATCCCAGATTGTGAGAGGGTGGAGGCTGAGGGTCCTGGTTCACAATTGGGGTCGGGAGGGACATGGAAGGTTGGCCAGCCGGGGAGAGACAATGGTAGGGCTCCAGGGCATGTCCAGCTTGTCTCGCTCAGTCCCTGTCAGCGGACCCCAGCAGCAAGCTAACCTACCGGTTGGAGTGTCTGCCCCCTGGTAGTCAGTGCACATCATAGTGAGCGGTTGAGCGGCCTTAGCATATCATTAGCATATTACACTTTGATTGGTTGAATGGCCGACCGGACAACCAGACACTTAGCATATTAGGCTTTTATTATATAAGATAATTTTATTGATTTCAGAGAGAGAGGAAGGGGGAGGAAGAGAAAAATAGAAACACCAATGATGAGAGAGAATCATTGATAATCTGCCTCCTGTATGCCCCCTACTGGTGATCAATCCCTCAGCATGGGCATGTGCCCTGACTGGGAATTGAACCCTGACTTGGTTCATAGGTCCATAATCACTGAGAAACACTGGCCAGGCTCCATCATTTTATTTTTTAAACATTTCCTTACTTTCTGGCCTTATAAGATCATCCAGAATTATGTATATTTTCTGCCCCATCCCCAGAATCAGACATATCTTCAAAGAGTCTGGTTCATTTTATTGGAGAATTGCAGTACAAACCAGGATTTGAGTGCTGGATGGTTTTTTAAATTTTTATTTTAGCTTCAAATTTGTGAGAAAGGTATTGACCAGTCAACTTTCTGGATGAACTCCATTAAGATTCCATCACTCCTAATGAGTATGAATACCGGCATATTCACATACATATGTATTTCTACCATTCCCAGATACTCTGGCGTGTAAGTATGCAAAGCAAGAAGATTTCTTAGGACGTGAAACAAACCACATCTGCAAATGATAACTGTAAAGTAAGAATATCCATTACTATCTAAAAGATAAATATGCTCTCAATGTCAAGTAATAGATCTCTTAAATATAGGCTCTAGAAAAGAGGCCATAAAGAAAAACAATTGTGTTCAGGAACCATTAGAGCTCATACTTCCCATACCTGGCTCTCCCTTATTGAATTTTACAAACAAACCTGTCCCATGGGACAGCGACTGGGGATCCTGGAAAGCCTGAATAAATCTCCAATATTAGGAACTATATGTAAACATCAATGTAAGAAATGCAAATTGTGTAAAGAGAAACTGCTCCAGTGGGTGGCTTTGACATTCGGTGAGTAGGAGACAGAGGACACCAGAGCTTATCTCTGAAAGAGATGGTCTCCTAATGCTCAAGGAGAGAAATTGATGTAATACTACTCCTTTATAGACAGAAAGCACTTTTTAATTTTCCAAGGATTTTCATAGCCATTATGCTGTAGCCAAAAGAAATTATGTAGCAGAACACAAGAAAATTAGCCGACGATGGAACAGTAAACACACTGTGAACCCTTACTGATGGTTTGGTTGAGAAAAATCTGGTAATAATATTCTACTCTCCTCAGAAATGAAACCGTGGTATCATGAAAAATACATTTGGTCTTTGTCTCAATCCCTGTGTAGAGTTCCCAAAACCCTGGGATAGGGGTGTCTTTTGTTACTCATAACAAGTCTCTTTCTACCACAGAGGAGTTTGCACTAAAGAGGTGACTCAGGGTGGGGCCCCTAGATAGAGCTAGGTAAGAGAGAGCAAACGCATGGTTAGAGAGTGGGGACTTCCAACTTCACCCTTCAACCTCCTGGGAGGGGAGTGGGTGACCAGGGATTAGGTTCTAATACTCTTTTGGTTTTGAAAATCCTCATCTGAGAATATTTTTCCATTGATTTTTAGAGAGAGTGGAAGGGAGGGAGACAGAGAGACAGAGAAACAGCTATGTGAGATGAGCACATCGATTGGTTGCCTCCCACACACACCCCCTGACCAGACCCTAGGATGGAGCCTCTAACAGAAGTCCATGCAATCAAGCCCGTGACCCTTCAGTCTGTGGGCTGATGCTCTATCTACTGAGCCAGGGGTAGGTTCTAAAACTTGTGAACAAGGATATTCCGGGAGCTTCTGATATTGATGTGCTGGGAGAGGGGCCCACCCAGCCAGAGAGCACTGGGAAGTTCTGCTGAACCGCCCTCACTCCACATAATGCCTTATAAATCACTTCCATTTGACCGGTCCTGACTTGTACCCTTAATCATAAAGCTGTAATCCTAACTGGGGTACATTCCTGCGCTCAGAGTTCTATACATTGTTCTACTAATTACTGAACCTGGGGTGGGGCAGGGAGTCACGGAACCTCCTGAGTTTGTAGGCAGCTGGGCAGAAGTGTGGTTGCCCAGGCATTTCTTAGTGTCTGGTGTGTGAAGTGGGGCCAGGCTTCTTGGACTGGACTTTTAACCTGTGGATCTGCTCTTATTCCGGGAGTTAGTGTTAGAACTGAATTGAATTACTGGATATTTAATTGTCAGAAAACACAAACAATATGGAAACAAACCTTTAATTGCAACTGAGAGCTTCCTCTTTCTTTAATAATAATATTAGGCACTGATAGCATTCTAAGTATGTTTTTAGTAAGAAAAGAAAAGAGCAAACTGAGAAAGAAACACTAGGAATACATTTTTACAGAAATAAAAAAAAAACACACACTGTTGTGGGGATACACATTGCTAGCTACTTAGAGAGGAAATGGAGCTGCTATGATGCTACAAAATTCTGAACTCTAAATGGAATATTAAAACATTGCATTACTTCAAAATTGTTGAAAACTTGAATGAAAGCACTTTTATAAGTATAAAAGCCGGGAATAAGTAATTAGGAAGCTCTGGGCAAGACAGCATAGGTAATTGCCTAAAACAGTGGTTCCCACATGCCAGCCCAGGAACACACAACAATCCATTGCACTTTCTACCAGAACTCAAAACAGTATCTTTTATTCTGAGATTATGACCTTTATTTTCCTCTTCTACATTGGAGAAGGATTTGAAATATGATTTCCTCTTATTAAATGAAGCCAGTAATAGTTTGGGTAAAACAATATATACAGGTGATTAATATCCTTACTCAACAGAAGTATAAAAAAATTGTCAACACTGTGTTTCTCATCTCTTATGTATGTATCTATGTATTTATCTGGTTAAGGTTGACTAGTACAAGAAGTCCCTGTAGGGCATGTCATTGGGATTGTTAAGGTAGTGTGGGTTAGCTGTGCCAAGGATAATAGATTATGTAACAAGGGTGAAACATGGAGCTGGATGAAAAACATCAGGCATTACTTATCACTGAAAAGCAATGCAATTACCCCAGTTCTTGAAGTTAGTTAGTAACAGGTAAGCTCAGTGAGGACTATAGATGGCTGTGCTCATCTTGGAGTGTGAAGAAGTGGTAACTGCCAGGAAAAGGATCCATCACGATTTAGACCAAAGAGTGTGGGGACCTAAAGGAAAAGCTGTGAGGGCGATGGAGAATATCTCTGTTTGATTTTTGCATTAAGAATCAGTGTCATTCTAATGAGAGAAATAAATTCACCGTTTAGTAGATACTAGACTTCATGTGTAAACTGTGTATGTTGGATCAACATGTTTTATTATTTTGTTTGCTTCATCCACCTTGTGAAAACCCCTTGGGATCACAATTAATTATTAAATAAATGTTAAGAGTTTTATTTTAGGGCAAGGGAAGTCCATAAATTCACCTATTAGTTTTATAACTTTGGGCAAGTTACCACAATTTCTGGGTTTCAGTTACCTGGATTGTAAAATAGGAAGAAATAGTGCCCACTGCACGAAGGGTTGTAAGGATATAAAAACAGTACCTGACAAAGTGCACACAGTGCTGCCTAGCACATGACATGTTTACTAAACAGCAGGAACACAAGCTGTCAATAGAAGTAACATTGGAATCAAGAACAGAGGGCTAAAAGGGCTACAATGATCAAAATTTCCTCTATTTGCCTAACAGTGCAAATTCTGTCTTACCACCATAAGCCTCAATAATCAGGATCTCAGAGATGGGCCCCAGGAAATGCAACCCAGGTAATTCTTTTTTTTCTTTTGTTCTTTTTTTTTTTTTTAGAGGAAGGGAGAAGGAGAGAGAGATAGAAACATCAATGATCAGAGAATCATTGATCGGCTGCCTCCTGCACACCCCCTACTGGGGATCGAGCCCGCAACCCAGGCATGTGCCCTTGGCCGGAATCAAACCTGGGACCCATCGGTCCGCAGGTTGATGCTCTATCCACTGAGCCAAGCCAGCTAGGGCCCAGGTAATTCTTATGCATATGAAAATATGAAAACCACCAGGTCCTTAAATAGATACTGGTTTACATTTATTCTATGTGCTTACATTTCTTTAAGGAATACTAATTGCTTAAGGAAATCAGTCACTACTAGATGATTAAATTTTGCCCTTAACAGTTCAGACTGTAGACTTGGTGCTAAATAACAATAGGAGAGGGGATCACCGAAGGATAAGCAGCTAATAGGGACACTCCTGTAGCATGCAAAACAAGTTTCTTTTTTTTTCTTTTTTTTTTTACAGTCAGAAGATTATGATGTCAAAAGAGGGGAGTTAGATGTGTTTTTAAAAATTAAGAAGCTGAGTTCTAAATAGGATTCTTCTTTGAACAAAACTCTCTACCTGGTAATTCCACATATCTGGAGACTTGACTCATAAAGATTTTAGCATATTTAATTTTATACATTCTAATTGAATGCAATAAACAGACTCAATAAACTAACTATGGCATCTGCACTCCAAACAGGTTTGTTTTTTGGTTTTTTTTTTCATTACACTATATAATGCATCAATGTAACATCAATGTTAGCTCAGTGGAGTTTAGAGAAACCAAGATAAACACAGTAATATGGCCACCCTCAACTTTGTTATTTTCCATCCTGGAGGGCTCCCAACATGTAAACGTTAACATCTAAATTTTAAATTGCTTTGGAAAAAGTTAGACACTAACAATATATATTTTAGCTTTGACTCTTTCTTCCATAAACATAGGCATAACGACATAATCAGTTCCGGCAAACTAAAAGCTATGCCATACTTTTTTCGACTTGCATGGCAAAACAAGTTTTTACTATTGTATGTTGACAATGTCTTTCCAGATTTAAAAAGTAAACCCATTGCATCCATTTTGTACGCCAATAGCACATAAACAGTTTCACATGTCATTGGAAAGGTTTATTCTGTATAATAACTCAAAAAGAAAAAAGAACTTTAATACTAATTTCTGGAAATACTAGTCTAGAGTAAAATTCTTTAAAAAAATCTCTACCAAAGTTACTCTGTAGTAACTGTCCTCTAAAAATGATACTCAAACGCACTGAATCAAGAACCTCATATTTTTTTTGTTTTTTAGTCCTCACCCAAGGATATTCTTTCCATTGATTTCTAGAGAGGGTGGAAGGGAAGGAGGAAAGGAGGTGGAGAGAGAGAGACAGAGAGAGCAAGCAAAACATCAACTTGAGGGAGAAACATGTATTGGTTGCCTTCCGCATGCGCCCGGGTGCCCTTGACCGGAATCAAACCTGAGATCCTTTGGTCTGCAGGCTGATACTCTAATCAGTGACCCACACAGGTCAGAGCAAGAACCTCCATTTTTTATTCAATTATAGGTACCTAATAAATACTCCTGAAATAAATATAGATCCCTTTCTGAACTTTACATCTTTGCTCATTTAAGTTACTACTAAAGACTTTCACAATTACTCTGCATAAATAGGATTTTTGGTTAAATCACTATACTTAAAAGGAAACATAAAAAACTTGGATATTAAAGTAATATATGTGATAAAAATAGTAGATAAAAAGATAAAATTCCACCTGTTTTAGAAGAACAGACATGAAGCATTAGATTCAAATTTCTATTATTGACTGATTCAAAATGTCATTTGGTTCACTTTTAAATTTACTTTTATTATCAGGAAATGTGCTCTATCTAAAGTTATTTTTTGACTTTTCTCTTTTGTTTCATAGGTGATACTATCTAAATAGTATTTTGACAAAATTTTAAGAATATCCTTTTATATTTAAATTTCCACTAAAATGCAATCCTATATAACATGGAAGATATGTAATGCTGTGATATCAAGAAGTAATAGCCAAGTCCAAATAGAATATCTATTTTAAGTAAAATGCTGCAAAGAAAATGTTGTCTAGAGAGATCCCTGAGAACTAGTATATTTAAGTTTACATTTTATCTGTCACCTGCACAGTCTGAAACTCTGGCCTAAAACAAAATTAGGCAAAGGGATCTAAAATGGATCAGTACTATTCTCTTAGTCACTACAGTTAACTTTAGCATCTTGCTAAGAATGGTAATAGCAACTGAAGTCTGATATCAGAATTCATTTTACTCTCTATATTTCACTGATGGTAGGTATTCAGTAAATTGGATAATAGCATTTAAAAGTAGTACAAGAAACTTGATTATTTAATTTCTCTAAGATTCAGTGTCTATACTTTTAAAAAAAATAATGCCTTGGCCAGGTTGCTCAATTTGTTGGGAGCATCATCCCATACACCAAAAGGTTATGGGCTCCGTTTCCGTATTGCGGGTTCCATCTCTAGTCAGAGTGTGTACAGGAGGCAACAGATCAATGTTTCTCTTACATTGATGTCTATCTCTATCTCTATCTCTATCTCTATCTCTATCTCTATCTCTATCTCTATCTCTATCTCTATCTCTCTATCTCTACCCCTACCTCTATCTCTCTCTCTTTCTCCCTTCCTCCTTCCTCTTTCTCTGAAAAATCAATAAAAGCATGTCTTCGAGCGAGGATTAAAAAAACACATTAATGATGACAGCTCAAAACTGTTGTGAGGAAAAAAGGAAGCTGAAGGTGCTTAGCAGAGTGCATGTAGCCCACGGCATGAGCACAATAAATACCGAGAATGTGGACTGGCCACCATGATGCTCTGAGTTAAAGAATTCATCTAGTCATTGTTTTTGTAAAGAGCTAGAACATAGGGAACTATATATTTATGTGGAGTGAAGATTCTGATGTCCACAAGAGGAGAAACGAGGAAAAGAAAATGAGGTTGAAAACCTGCCTGAATATGCTAGACATTATCCCATATAATTCAACAGAATATTTTTCGAGTCAATCTGTTTTTTGCAAAAGCCTTCTGTTTACATGTAATGTGTTTATACCTAAAAACCCATGGCAATGTTTACCAAAATATGAAAATATTTTAAGCAGTCCTCAAATTAGGAACAAACTAAATGTGTTTGGTTATGTTGATTGCATTTTCTTTTTGTTTGTAAGAACTGAAGTTGCAGCTGGCATTTAGATATTAGATGAGTATAATATTTGTAAGAAAGAATTGGAAATTTAACCTAAAGACAATTAAAATCAGAGACAAGGAACAGCAGATACGGAACTGTTTGCAAAGCCTACATGTAAGTTCTATATAAAACGGATAAAAAGACCCTCGGCCAAAGTGCTGCAGAGAATGTTTAATGAGGTTTCACAGGAAGAGTTAAGATAGGCCAGCCTGTGCCCAATGAAAGAAGGGAGAATCCAGGTTTTGAACCACATCCCTCAAAAACTATATAAAATACTCCTATTTTCACAGAAAAGCAGAAAACAGTGGGATCCATCCTAAAGATAGAGAGAGTCAGTACTAAGTTAGGCTGGGCAATGAAGACAGCAAACACATTTAGAAATTTGTGCCCTAGGGAAGCAAATACTTCATTGGTAATGCAATGCTAAAAAAATAAAATCATTAGATTTAAAGTGAAATTTGAGAACTCTATAAGCAGACTGGAACTTTTACAAATAATAGTAAGGGTCTTAAATAAAAGAAAGTGACATTTTATAGTATGCTACTCTGAGAGAAAAAAATTCACAAATAGAAAAGGATCAATAGAACTTAAAGCAGAGGAAAAAGAAACCATCAGACCAATTTAAAATAAATACTTCTTTACAACAGTAGCTAAGATATTTTACTAGAATAAAACTGATTATTCTTATCATATCTTCACTGTGTATCGCTAAAAGCTGAACTTGCTAAATTGAAATACTTCCCATTTATGTGAGTTGATTTAGTTATTATGAACCATTTAGACAGCTTCATACAGCATTTCTCTAAATATTGCTATGGACCAAGATTGAAGGAGCTGGAAGTTTCTCCGCTGCTTTCTGTCATGAACTAGACCACTGTCAATCAGTAGCATATCTCAGAAAATCCTGTTTATTTTCATGTTGCTGTTACATATCTATAATAATAAAAGTGTAATATGCTAATTAGACTGGACAGCCAAATAGCAGAACGACCGTCCGGACGACCTTCCGGGACCATGCTATGACACCCACTGGTGCCAGGCCAGCCAAGGCAGGTGCAATGTGATTGGCCGGGGGCCAGGCCATTGCCCCATGATCATCCTGCAGAGGGAGGCCCAGGCCACCAGCCAGCCAACAGGCTGCAGTGGGTGCCAGAGGGAAGCTGGTGCTGGCAGCAGGGGGAAGGAAAGCCTACTCTTGCACAAATTTCGTGCATCGGGCCTCTAGTTTGTATATAGGAGGATTTCTGAAACAGACAGTAGTCAGAGGATGCTAAGTTAAGGCATTTAGAAAGTTTGGTCCTTCAATTAATTTCTCCTTGCATACGGAAATAGTATTAAAATGATTAACCTACAAGTAAGGACTACTATTTTCTCATTGCTCAAAGTACATTATAATTTGTTGGATAAAATTTAAGATACATGGGGTTACGGGTTGAAATGTGTCCTCTTCAAAGAGCTTGGGTGAAGTTCTAATCCTGGTCTCTGTGAATGTGGCCTCCCTTAAGAATAGGATCCGTGCAGATCTAATCAAGATAACCTGGGGTCATGCCTGAGTAGGGTGGACACTAAATCCAATGTGACTGGTGTCCAGAGATGGAAACACACAGAGGGCACAGGCATGGGAAGGATGGGGGCAGATGATGCTGCTTCAAGCCAAGGAACTGCTGGGGCTACCAGAAGCCTCAAGAGGCAAGGACAGATCTTCTCCAGGCTCTGGAGACATCACTGTTCGGCTGACATCTTGGTTTTGGATTTTAGCCTCCAGAACTCTGGACAGAGTAAGTTCCTGTTGTTTGCAGCCATTAAAATATGTAGTGATTTGCTATAGTGGCCCCAGGAAACCAGGATACATGGTTTCAGAATTAGAAGTAAGAACTACTGCATCTCATTACTAAACATAAGACGATGGTTATAACATTTTAGATACATGATTTAGAAACAATCTGCCCTCCATCACTATTTAAATGTTATCTTATTTTCACGTAGAATACATTCTCACTTGGGACGTTTTTAAAGCAACAAAACTATGAGAAAAATGTTCTGATTCTTCACAGAAAGAGTATATCTACTTTTATGTTTCTCTCTCTCTCTCTCTCTCTCTCTCTCTCTCTCTCCCCCCCCCCTTTAATTTGACAAACATTTTTTTAAATGGCTCTGCTGAGTTGGTGAGATTTTGGGAAAGTCTGCTCCCCCTATACTGCTGCTTAGATTGTAACTGGTATAATACATCTGTAGGACAACTGTCAATGAGTAATTTAAAAGATGTTGTTACCAGGGAGGTGATGAGACCTTGGTTCGGTTCTTACCTTCTTGAAGGAAAGATTTGAATCAAGAGACAAAGTGTAGCAAAGTAAGTAAGAATGCATTGGCCGCAGCAAAAATATACTTAGGACAGTGAAACAAGGACGGGCACAGAGGAAATAACAGGAGAGCCCAGGCTGGGCTGCTTTGGCTCATGGAGATGTCAGAGAAAAGGGGGCCTTGGAGACCGGTTCAGGGGGTTAGCCTGGGATGCGCTGCTGCTGCCCACTGCTCTCCTGGTTGCAAGTCTCCTGGGGTCCCTCAGAAGGAAGAAGGGGGAGGGAATGGTGCATGCATGCTCCCCTTGGGGAGCGTATGCTCTGGATTCTTCATCCTGTGTGAGTTTATTTCTCTCTTGCAGGTGGAAATCTTAGGGGGTCTCAGTAGAATATTCATCAGCTTTTCCAGAGCGCTCTTTCAGAGTCCTGGTCTCCTCTGATTGGTTGGTGCGAGGGAAGGATTTATTAATTAATGCAGTTGGTCCTGAGGCAGCTACTTGTTTGGTTTTGCTGCTTTTCTGGGCCTGGAGCTGAAATACAACTGAGGCCTAGATGGTATCTTTAGGGAGGGAAAGGTCAGGAGGTTCTAAACTACATGACTATCGATATGAAAAGTCAGGGGTCCAAACCACATGCCCAGCAATGTGCTAGGGGAGGCTAGGTTAAGCTGGGGGTGAGGTTCTTGTTTTCCCAGTTTTGCCCCTTGTAGTCATCTGGGGCTTTCTGCCCTATTGTCCTTGCTCTGCGCATGTCTGTCTAACATCTGTAACAATGTTAGAGCATTTTGCTTACTCTTTAATTTAAGAAATTCTATTATCTAGGAATTTAGTCTAAGAACACAATTGTAAATATGCACAAAGATATAATCACCCAATTTGCAGCAATATTCACTGCAGTGCTATTTGTACTATGAACTAATTGGAATTATCCTAAGTATTCCATAATGAGGTTGGTTTAATACATTACCTTACACCAATACAAATGAAATACTACACCAACATTAATAATATTGTAGAAAAATATTCATTGATGTGGAAAGTTTTTTTCATGAACTATTTTACATAGCACAGGAAAAAGTGGTAATCTATATATATATACAAGCCTAAGTGATAGTTATAACTGAACAACCGGTCGGCCAGTTGTTGTGACGTGCAATGACCACCAGGGGGCAGACGCTCAATGCAGGAGCTGCCCCCTGGTGGTCAGTGCGCTCCCACAGCCAACCTCCAGCCAGCCCGATGGGGACTGGGCAAGAGGGGCCCTGATCAGCCCCGATTGCCTACTAGGCTGAGGGACCCCACCCATGCACAAATTTGTGCACCAGGCCTCTAGTTGTTAATAAAAGAGAAGAGAAAAAATAAAGTGGGAGACTTGACCACCCGCCATGAGTAGTTTCTATTTCTCAATATAAAAGATAGTCCAAAAAAGAATAGGTAAGGGGGCATTCAAAGATATTTTATGCCTCACAGAAAATTAAAATGCAAAGAAATAAATGATCAAAACAAACAATAGTAATAAGTTTATTGTACATACTAGATATGTATTTGAGGACTATACCTATCCATATAAAATTTTTAAAATAAATATAACCATGCCCTGGCCAGTGTGTCTCAGTTGGTTGGGCATCATCCCTTGTACCAAAAGGTTGCTGGTTCTATTCTCAGTCAGGGCACACGCCCGGGTTGTGGGTTCGATCCCTGGAAGGGGTCATGCAGGAAGCAGCCTGATTGGTGTTCCCCTCACATCGATGTTTCTTTTTTTCTCTCCCTCTCCCTCTATCTTTTTAAAAGTCAATAAAAATATATCCACTGCAGTGCTATTTGTAATATGAACTAATTGGAATTCTAGGACAGCTGCCCTGCTTTAAGAAAAACCCCTTCTTTCTTTCCTACCCTCCCTTGTTCTTTTTTCTTTCCTAATATTTAATAAGTAGCTACAATATGCCCTTTACAGATACCCTGTGTATCTAGATACATAGTTCAGTTGTTTTGACTGACATGTAAAGAAAAACTACATATGCGCATCACAGTAACTGGCCATTCCACCATTTGGTCGATTTGCACATTAGGGTTTTATTACATAGGATTACCTGTAGCCAAGAGTCCAGGTAAATACGAGGGCTCCATTACTATAGAAGAAAGGGCTAACAGATACTGTAACATCTGGTTGTCTCTGCTGTGTGGATTTTGCATATCTATAAGTTTATATTTATAAATTTAGAAATGACATCAACTTGACCCACTTTCTAAGAATCAAGGAAATTAAATAATTTTATAGCATGAAAAATACATCGGTCTCCATTTCTCTGTCTGTCACACCCTTCTCACCTAGGCCCACATTTTGAAATATTTAACCCCCTTGTGGTCTTGATTCCCTTTTCCATTTGAGTCACTCGATACTTGTAACAGACGAAATAACAGAAGGATTCTAAGCTGCTGCTTTTCTTTTCTTACCTGTGTTTTCTCATAACCTACTACCGAAGGCGATTTGTAACAGCCCTTCTAGAACCAATGCTGGGACACCTGCTTCCACTCTCCAATGCACAAACTCTATCTGCAGTGCAGCCTGCAGCACTCATGACGAGAAGCCTCCATTCAGCTGGTCTTTTCAAGAAAATTATACTGAAGTCATCAGCTATTGAAAACAGCAGATGATACAGCTTCATACAGAACACAAACTGCTTTCAAGTGGAGTTTATATAGATTCACCCTCTAGTTTAAAGATTAGGACAAAGCTGATGGATTTCATTAATCTGGAATCAATTCATTAATAACATTTTTATTTTCTGAATGATACATGAATTATTGCTTTTTAAAAACAACAACAACCAGGAACACCTGAGAAGATGGTTCTTTGGCCAGATGCTTTTTGTCTCTCTCTCTCTTTCTTTTTCTCCCATGGGAAGATGACTCACAGTCCGCAGCTGTTTTTGTGCCTGTGTAACTAAATGCAAAAGAAAACCTAGCTCACTGGCCTTTTCAATCCAAGTTACCTAAATCTAAACTCTGAAAGCGCCAAAGCAGCATGATGAAGATCTCATAGCCTTTAGAGATATCCCTTCAGTTGCTCCAAAAGCAAATATCTTAGATTGAAAAAATACATTAAATGAGAACAGAATATAAACTTGATTATGCACTTAGCTATGTTAGAAAACCCACAGGAAACCAGAAAGGGGGCAAAACAGAGGGTGTAAAAAAAATCTACATAGCACAAATCTGATTTTCTTAGTCATCTGCAAACATTTACCTCATTCCCTCATGTGAATGATATTTTCACCTATATAATTTATTTTCACATTGCTCTCTAACATATTGCTTCTGGTATCAAAAGGTTTAGACTGTGCAAAGTTTTATTCACTGGTGCCTTTTTAATGTCTCTGTATTATGAAATTCTGTCACACACAGACAAACGGATTTAAGTTAGACTTTGGGAGTGTGCCATTTCAGAAAAATTTCCCTTAGGAGTTTCAGCTAATTAAACAAATGATTGTAAAATACCCACAGTGTCAATGTTGCTGGCTCTTACCATGGACAACTAAAGCCAGATTTCAGTCATCTATCTCCATGCATGCTGGCCTCTTCTCTCACCCTCTCCCTTCCCCACTACAACCATGTCCTATAATAACAATGTGTGCAAGGATAAGAGTAAAGTTTAGAGAGCAAGGAGACCAAAACTTAAAAAAAAATACCAGGCACGTACAAATTATTTCACTATTCATACAAGTATTCAGCAATGGAAATTACTTTTCCTCATAGTAAATAATTTATGTCACTCTGTCCAATAAAAAAATTCTATTCTGCAAATTTGAGATTATCTCATGGTTGTGCTTGTTCTTTTTTTCTCAGAGAGAATATGTCCTTCGTGTGTGAAATATTCTTCGAAACAAATCTGTTTGGTCTCCTTTAACCTCTTTTTACTCATCTTTCATTCCCCAAATCTCTATCAACCATGTGGGGTAGACATAAAATTTGGGGTCAATTACAATGAGTGGGTGGATGAAACGCTATGCAGAATAGAAAACTCGAAAAGCACTTCCTTAAAAATACAGACTATTGTGATTTTGACTTGAAAATCACCTGAGAATATCTGTAAGGCCTAAGGCTGTATATGGAAATTTAGGAAACGAAATAATTTATATGCAAATATATAAGTGAGACCCCAGATTGTTGGAAAGGTGGCGTGGAGATCAACAATTTTCAGCTGTGCCTGAGGATTATGATAATGTGAGCTTTCCAGTGTCTACAGTGTGAACTAAGATTTTCATTGCTGCCATGGTGGTTTTTGTTTAGGCAAAATAAGAGAAAAAAAGGAGAGGACCTAGTGTAGGGAAGGCAAGAGCTGAAGAAAGAAGAGTGAGAGGAGGCTAGCCAATGGTTTGCCTCTTATGGGAATGTGGGGTATGGGACTTTATAAACCTATCCAATGTAAATGTTGAGTATACACTGATAAAGTACACCTGGAGTTAAGTTACTCCACTCCCTTGAGATTAGAGGAAGTTCAGGGAGGAAATTTTTATTAGACTTTAAATAGAAAAGGAGAAGGGAGGAGAAAAGGAAGCAAGTCTAAAAGATAAAATTTAAAACAAAAACAGAAAAAACAATCTCCTCTCCTTTCACTGAAGAGGGAAACTTTCCTCTAAGTAGCATGTTTGGGTAGATCATCCAGAAAAAGCAGCAATCTTTTAACGCTTTCCTTCCAAATCCAGATACAAACTCATGAACATTGGTTGTTTCTAAAGTTATCTGGCTCATTCTATTAAGGGTAAAAAAAATATCACTTTAAGAGGGAGCAGCAAGAAAACTAAACAAACAAACAAACAAACAAACAAACAACAAGGAACACATTTACTATAATCCCCCAAAGCCCCAGGAATTAGTAAAATAAATAATGAAAAAGAGAAAAGCAAAAATAGAGAAGTTCAGTAGTGCCGGACTAGTTAAAGACAGTACAGATGCTAATGGATTCAGGAGAGTGAGCGCAGAGGTAGATTCACAAAAGTGTACACTCAAAATGTGTTACTGCCATTGTAAATGGTTAGAGCTTCCGTTTTGTTATATGCAAATGCGATTTTATATCACTTAATGTGTATTTGTGAAAGTTAATAGACACAAACTTGTTAATGGTTAATTCCTTAAATAAACAAGGTAACATCAAGGTAACATCATTGTATACCATTACATGAAGCCCTGTATTTACCTTTTTATTTTCAGACTAACTTTTCACATGTCTTATCTCTAAAACCATACAACTAAATAACAAGCAACCCACCAATTAAAAAGAAGTAAAGGCCCTAACCGGTGTTGCTCAGTGGATAGAGCGTTGGCCTGTGGACTGAAGGGTCCCAGGTTCAATCAAGGGCATGTGTCTGGGTTGCAGGCTCCTCCCAGACCAGGGCCCTGGTCAGGGTGCATGCAGGAGGCAACCAATCGAAGTGTTTCTCTCACATAAATATTTCTGTCTTTCCCTCTCTTTTCCACTCTCTCTAAAATCACTGGAAAAATATCCTCGGGTGAGGATTAAAAAAAAAGAAGAAGTAAAGGAACTCGCACATTATGACAATTAAGAAGAAAAATATTACCAGGTTAATTCATTATTTTCTTGTTAATTCAAGAATCGCAATATAACTATAAACTGCGTGTTTATATAAAAACAAAGAATAACATGGGTAGCAACACATATTTTGAAACTACTAAAGTATGATAGTTTTAAATATTCTAACCCATCCTCTTCCTTTTTTCCCCCATTCCACTACTCTACCCTACCTACCGAATTTCTTTAACAGAACATCATTCTATCAACACAACTCTTTATATGATTCCGCAGGTCACTTTTGTGTTAGCTTCACTAGCATTCAACTCAGATTTCTTAAAAGATCAATTGGATCTGCGCTGGGCATTTAGACACACGAATGAGAGTGGAGTTATACAATGAGCCTTTTCTTTTTCGTCAAGTTGAACTAAACCCCTTATTTCCTGCACAATACCATATAACAGAGGAAAAAATTAATCAGCATCTGCAGATCTTTTCTTAAAGGAGAAAAGACACAGTCCTTTTTTGTTTTAACTTTCAACTAGAGAAGTTAGTTTTCACGTGATGAAATCTCATTCCTTAGTACAACCAAGTTGGTGATTCTTCAATTCTTCTATTGCAAGATGTTAGGCACATAGTTATAGATTAGACATTGATGTCTATATTTAGCCAAAGTGGATGGGTTCAGAACCGGCTTCCCCCTAGTGCAAGCATGTCAAACTCGCGGCCCACAATGAATATTTTTGCGGCCCAGCCAATATAACGGTATGTAAGAAACGTTTTAATAAAAATTTTGTAACTTAATTTTTACAATATCCTGTTATACATAATTATTAATAACAACCTACAACATTCACTAATGACTGATTACTATAATTGTGTTGCATTCATTTCCCTTACGCACCTTACGTGCAGGTGCACCATTTCTCTTCCCTAATACTAGCAGCGGATATTTTAGCAGCCAATTGCCACATCATTAGTCTACAACTGACTTGTTTGGTGTGCGCAACAGGAAATATTTTGCTTGTGGAAAACAAGAAAAATAGGTTTATTTGTGTTATGCTTATTAATTTGTGCAGTTATTCAGTGTCTGGTAAGTTAATGTCCAAAAAATATTAATTTTTATTAAAATGTTCTATTATTTTATGTTAATTACTCATTTATCGTTACTTTATAATGATTACCCTTTGTATTCAGCATGTCTCTATCGAAATAAACCTATGTTTCTATGAAAATTGAAGCTTTTGTTTTTTTGCAGCCCACATAAACTTAAACCTTGTTTATTTGGCCTGTGCTAGCCTTTGAGTTTGACATGCTTGCCCTAGTGTTCCACTTTGGCATGTGGTTTATTTTTAACTGAAGGCAATCAAGACCCTGTGGACACAGGAGAAATTTCCACCCCTCCCCTAACTATCTAGAAGTCTCTAAATTGGAGGCCTTGCCCACAATAAGAGTTATTACCAGAAATAACCTTTTATGACCTATCTATATGGCAGAGTAAACATCTAATTACTGAACATCTGCTCTTCTTATCATCCTACAAATTACTCTCTTCCTCTCTGAAGCCTCAGGGCTCTCACCTCATTCCTTGGCTCAGAATGGCATGTATACCTCATTTTACCTTTCTATCGCTGAACATCTCCTGTATTGAGTCTCTTACTCTGCTGTATGTGGGATTCCAGTATGTATGCATGTAATAAAATTTGGTTATTTTCTCTTGTTGACATGTTTCATGTCAATTCAACTGCCAAACCAGCTGAAAGAACCTAGAAAAATAGAAAAAAAAGCTTTCCTCCCCCAGAAAAGTAACTCAATTGTAATGTTCATATATAGTTCTCATTTACTTCATATAAACAAATTTGAAGTTTCAACAAATAGAAGAATGAACTTGAATTTATCTCCTTGACAATCTACATTAAATAGAATCCTAAATAAGACAAAAGATTAACTGCCATGAGAAAGTCTATAAAAATTTCCTGTTTATTTCTGTTTCCTTTTTATAAAGCTAGGTTCATACTGCTCCTGGTTAATGATTTTAAATCACTGTAAAAACAGCCTTAAAATATCCCTGCATTTTTCAGAAACTAAAACATGAGGTTTCTTGATTTTAAATTTGATATTTAGCTTTCTGTATTATGAGACGGTCAAAGTGGTTCATGAACATTTCTTCCTCTTTCCCACTGTGATAGAATCCAGCAAGTGTGATTATTACTAAACTAGGGGCCCAGTGCATGAATTTGTGCACCTTGAAAGGAACTGTGGGCCTCAAGGCTGCGATGGGCACAGGGGCAGGTCTTGGCCCATCCTCCACGCCCCTGCCCTGCCTCTCCCGCCGTGGCCCCAGGTCCCCTGTCTGCCAGCAGCCCCACTCCCACTGCTGCTGCTCCCACGTGTTGACAGTGCTGGCCCCGCTCGCACCCACTGATGGCACAGAGCAATTTGGGCTGGTGCCATCAGTGGGTGCGAGCAGCAGCTGCTGCCCCAATCACCCCTCAGGAGCAGGGGGAGGTGGAGAAGCCCTGAGGGGCAATCGTGACTGGTGCTGGCAGCAGGTGCGAGCATTCGGCAAGACCACTGCATGCAGGAGCAAAGAATTTTCAGTAACTACCAGAGGCTCACCCTGATGATAGTGACTGGTGCCCCACCTTGGTCTGGCACCCCCACTCACCTGCTCCACCATCCTGCCATGGCCAACGCCCGCCATATTCCATGCATGCCCACTGGTGGTCAGCGCACGTCATAGAGACTGGTTGTTTGGTTGTTCTGCCATTCAGGCTATTTGCATATTATGATTTTTTATATAGATATTATCACAATGTGGTTTACATTTAGCCACAGATTGGGGTCTGGGTAATGTGACCCATAATAATGAGAGTTTGATGAGAAACCAAAAACATTTGTCAATAATAAATAACAGTGTTCTAAACCTTACTGCTAACTGCATATAGACATCATGACAAAATTCAATTAATTTCATTTAACTTTAAAAGAATAATGCAATGCCTTCCCCCAAGCTTCACCACTGGGAAACCAGGCTTATTTACTGATAACAATGTGTGATAATTGTCATTTTTTAAGTTGTTTTCTAAGAGATACTAGTATTTCTCTATTGCTATCATATCATTTACTGACTATAAAGACATGGTTACTGTTTAGACTCTTTTTCAGAGTCCTAGCTCCACCACTTAATAGCTGCATTACTCTGGGTGAACCACCTCAGCTTCTTACATCTATAATGAGGATAAAGACACCTACCTTCCCAAGTATTCATAAGAATTAGAAATACCCTATATGAAGAACCAAATAGTGTATCAGTCTTAAATTGCCATTCAGTCAGTGATGACCTTTCTTGTTCTTCTTTTATTTGCTAACTAGAGGCCCTGTGCACAAAAATTTGTGCACTCGGGGGTGGGGGGTCCCTCAGCCCGGCCTGTGCCCTCTCACAGTCTGGGATCCCTTGGGGGATCACCACCTGCTGGCTTAGGCCTGCTCCCCGGGGGATTGGGCCTAAGATGGCAATCAGACATCCCTCTGGCAGTCCGGCAGCCATCGGGGGATGTCCACTTGCCAGCGGGGAGCAGGCCTAAGCTGCAGTCGGACATCCTTAGCACTGCTGAGGAGGCAGGAGAGGCTCCCACCACCACCACTGTACTGGCAGCTGGCAGCCTGGCTTGTGGCTGAGCAGAGCTCCCCCATGTGGGAGCGCACTGACCACCAGAGAGCAGCTCCTGCATTGACCGTCTGCCCCCTGGTGGTCAGTGTGTGTCATAGTGACCAGTCATTCCCAGTCATTCTGCTGTTAGGGTCAGTTTGCATATTACCCTTTTATTATATAGGGTAGAGGCCTGGTGCATGGGTGGGGGCCGGCTGGTTTGCCCTGAAGGGTGCTCCGGATCAGGGTGGGGGTCCCCACTGGGGTGCCTGGCCAGCCTGGATGAGGGGCTGATGGCTGTTTTCAGGCTGGCCACACCCCCTTTAGGGTGGGGGTCCCCACTGGGGTGCCTGGCCAGTCTGGGTGAGGGGCTGAGGGCCGTTTTCAGGCTGGCCAGCGACTGAAGCTCCCCGCCTCTCTTTTTCTTTTTTTTTTTTATTCTGAGATTTATTTACCTTCTATAATTGAAACATTGTTGCCATCAAAGGCACTCCCAGCTCTGAGGCCGCGGCCAGCTGAAAGCAGGTATCTGGGGTTTGTTTAGCTTCTATAATTGAAACATTGTTGCTTTCAGTGGAGCTCAGAGCCGGGCCGTGGCAGGCAGGGAACCTTGGCTTCCTCCATCACTGGAGCAAGCAAACCACCTGCTCCCTTCAGCTGTGTGGCTGCCGGCCGCCATCTTTGTTGGCAGTTAATTTGCATATCGCCCTGATTAGCTAATGGGAAGTGTAGCGGAGGTATGGTTAATTACCCTTTTTGTCTTTTATTAAATAGGATAACATTTATAACCATGTGTCCTAAATCTTGGATTTCAATTTTTCTTCCATTATTCAATATTACAGTTATACAAAAGCTGAATAAAAGTCATATTTCAAATTACGTGTTTATAAAGGCAAAGATTTCACATGACAAAATAAGTGGCAATCACATGCCAATTTCTTTCCTAATCAAGAACATATTAAAAAGTTCAACAGACATAAACTTGTTTCATGATAAATACAGTTATTTAAAAATAAAATGTTAATAAGTGTTATAATAAGCATTCATGAATAATATTGTTATTCAAGGGAAAATATTAGCATAAGGAAGACATTTGGGTCTTGATTTGAATTTATGGGTACTTCAAATTCACATTGTTTTAGAAATGTACAATGTCCTGAATATCACACATTCAAATTTGATTGGTAAAATGAACAAGACACTATGGAGTTTCACATCAATCATTTAACACTATCTACTGTAAATCAAAGAAAGAACCCCAAAACTCTAGTGGGTTTTATAATGGAAATCATGCATTTCAATAGTTTCCACTTGGCTTTTCTCCCTAGGTTTCAATTGTTTGCATAACACATGTTACTCAGCAGGACACACAATAAGGAGTTCACCCAGTTTGTTAGGAACCTAGTTATAAACCATTTTTCTTAGTTATCATAGAATTTTGGATCTTTATTGTAATGAATAGTTTTTCTAGTTTAGAATACGAAGAGATTAAGTCCCTTAACTTATGTGAAACATATAAAAGGAATAAACTCAGTGACAGTGTGAATTCTGAAAATTGATAGTTGTTCCCCCACCCCCATTTCATGGTTTTGCTTTCCATGGTTTCAGTTACCTGCAATCAACCACAATGCCAAAATATTAAATGGAAAATTCCAGATATAAGCTATTCATAAGTTTTAAGTTGTGTACCATTCTGAAATCTTGTGCCATCCCAGCAAGTCCCACCCAGGAAGTAAATCATCCCTTTGTTCAGTGTATCCATGAGGCATGTACTACCCACATCTTAGTCACTTAATAGCCCTCTAGGTGATCAGATCAACCGTCCGAGTATCACAGTGCTTGTGCTCCAGTAACCCTTACTTTACTTAATAATGGCTCCAAAGCACAAGAGTAGTGGTAGATATGCCAAAGAGAAGCTATAAAGTGCTTCGTTTAAGTGAAAAGGTGAAAGTTCTCAACTTAATAAGGAACTAAATACAAAGTTTATGCTGAGCTCTATGGTAAGAACGAATCTCCTATCTGTGAAATTGCCTAATTTCTAAATTAAACTTTATCATAGGTATGTATGCATAAGAAAAACCATGGTACATACAGAATTCAGTACTGCCTGCAGTTTCAGATGTTCACTGGGGGGAGGGACTACTGTATGCCATTTTTCTTTAGATAATATATTCTTTAATCAATTTCTGCAAATGAATCTAATTATTGTTCCCAAATTCCCAGTTGTTTAATGGATCTGATTTAATAATGATTCTAATTATACCCAAGAGGGAAAAGAACTTCTTACATTTTGAAATTACTCTATTTTTACTGAACTGAACGCAATTTACATTTTGTTGCCCTATGGCTAAAAAATAGGCGCTATATCTCAAAATTTTCTATTAAATTCAACAAACATTTATTAAATGATTAGGGTTCAAAGTAAGATTTAAATATAATTCTTTATAGTCTTTTCATTGTGATAGCAGATACACTGAATAAATTTTAATTAGTCCATGGGCTTGCTCCATGTTGCTATTATAAATTTATAAATTACTGTTAAACTATTTTCTACCATGTGCTATTTAATTAATTTTTAAAGATTTTTACTTTATTAACATGTTTACTTTTCTTTTTAAACATTTAAAATATTTTTAAAGTATATTTTCTTGAACTTGCTTTGTTTCTTAGCACGGGTCAAGCCCAATTTCAGTGTGTATAATAAGTGCAACTACTTATTAACATGGTCTTTAAAGATCATAAATATAGCAGGAAACAAAAAGGCAAAGGGTTCACCTTTGCACATGTTTAATGTAGTATGAACCGAGTAACCTTGCAAGAATTATGTGAGTTATTTTGCATAAAAATTCAGTGTAGCCAAACTTTTTCCTACCACATATACAAAATGATATATGCTTCTATTCTCAATTCAGTCTTGGCATAACCAGCAAAAATAAAATGAATGTGAGGATAAGGATACAAATAAAAGCATATTTCTTCTTTTTATTTTCAGATGGCGATAGTCCTTAACAATTTTTATTTTGCCCATAAAAGCACTCAAGATCTTGCCAGCAGATCTTGATACCACAGAGAAATATGTGGCTCTACATACACGTGATGATCAGAAAGGTGGGAAAAACAATGACTCTGGACTAGTCAAGTGATTATAAAACCAGATTTTCTAATAAGGTTCCAAATGAGCAAGCTAGATTTTCCATATGGCAAATCCAATGAAGATGTGAGAAATATACATGTAAGACAATAGGGGAGGGAGAGTAAATTACCAGAGGCCCCTGCCAAGAACCAGTCCGGTGGCTTAGAACAGGCACTGAGGTCTAGTCAGCCAGCTCATGCTTGTACTGGCTCAGGGCTCTCCTATGTGAAGCTTACCCTGCAGGCTTTGGATTTGTTGCCAGCCAGCTGAGCCTTGCTGCCAGCTCCCCTTGGATTCTGGTTACACTTGCCTAGGGGTTCAGACCTGTAAAAGGCAGCAGTCTTGATACGTTTATCCGGAAGCCTGCATCCCTGAAATTTCTCAGCCAGAGTCACCTTAGCATGAGTTTTCACCAAATAAACCTTAATTTTAATTTGATTCATCATTAAATGATCATCGTCTACAACACGAGTTCCCTAATGAGCTTTCCATCCATTCAAGTCAGTGGATGTGTCTATTGACGCCTGGTGTCTATAGAGAGAAAAAATTAGAGGCAGCCCTGTTTGTGCCGATTACAAATGGATCCATGTAGCAAGACTGCAATTGCATTCTGTCACAGCACCAGGACTTTTTAAGTCTTTAAGGATATTAGGAATAAACTCTCCGTTGTACCCTTATTTGTTATTGATGGCATTTTTCGGTAAGACATCCCTTCCAAAATGCATGGCTTCTGTAAGTTTGTAACTCCAACGAAGAAGTGAATAATCTTCTGCCACCTGTTTGCAGTGTGAGTGATGCCATCCATCACACTGAAAGCTAAAACTGGTGAAAGCCTGCTGGATTGTAACATTATGATATAGGCACTACCTTCTTTTTGGCAGATTCAGCCTTTCAAATAGTAAGACAACCATAATATGGTGCTGGTAATAATGTAGATCCATTTTCATACCATCCAACTGTCTTATCCATTCGTTAATATTTTCCTGTTTACAATATACAGTCCCCCCCCCCCCGCCATAATCTGGAAGGTCCAATAGTCTTATTGACTGCAAACTATCTTTGAGATTTCTTTTCCCAAAGAGTGGGTCGACCACTGCCCCAGTCCCAGGGTCCTCATTAGACAGCAGCTGAGACGTCTCTGAAAGGAACTTTGTCAGATAGTAATTTCAACCGGGAACCTTCACAATGACTGAAGCTTTCTCTAACGGTGACCTTGAAAAAGGACACGGTAAAGTTCTGACTGAGTGTTCTCAAGTCCAAAGAAAAAAGCCCGAAGGTTCTGAAGATGCTGGTTGGGAACATTAATTCTGAAAACCTACAAAGTACGAATCCCCGGGCTCCTTTTAGATTTCCCTCAGCTCCTTCTCTCCCAAATCTCTGCTTCTTTTTCTTTTCACTGTCTCTCTTGTCCATATCTTGTTATTGGGGCCACGGTGGAATATATACTTGTTTATATTGTCCAGTGGAGAAGTTATTTTTTGTTTTGGCAAAAAAAACGCATCAGATGAAATTTTTTTCATAAGTTTTGATATGTACCCTCCAGTCTTGTTAACGACATGCACATTGTTGTGCAGCAGATCTCTAGGGAATTTTGTTTTTTTCCCCCAAGAGCATTGTCACTTTACCAAAATCAAATTTAAGTCTTATAGTAAAGGGAACTAAAGAATTGCATTATTATTTTAAACAGATATGTCTCTTAATATATGGAATTTTATATCGTATGCAATTCACACTTGCCCTCTTTTCAAATTTCATAACTATACACAAAACATCTTGTATTCTAAAATCCCAAAGGGGGATGGATAGCAAGTTAATTCCATGTGTTTACAAAAGGGGCCAGTATTAGGAGAAGGAAGTTTACAGTCAAAGTGACATGAATGGACCATTCATTTGTATGGCCACTAATTCCAGAGGGCAACTGATTATAAATGAAGTGCCTGCCATTCAGTAATAGATGATGATATCTGACATAATGAAGTTATAATGGACGGCGCTCACACACTGCTTGACTATTAAGTGCCCATTTATTGTCCCTGCACCAGGTGCGATAGTGATAGGCCATACAAATCATCCAGAAGAAATGTCACAATAGACTCCTTTGCTGATAAAGCACCACGCATGCTTATTAATATAGCAGCTTGTCTTCGAACTGGCCCATCTGCTCATTTAAAACAAATCTTTTCCCTATAAATATTTTAAAGTTAAGAGCATGACCGCTAGTAATAGTTTTAGAGTAATAGAAATGGAAAGGGAATACAAAGGAAAATAACCAGCACCTACATGAAAATATTATGCTCTTTCTTTTACCTTGGATGTGTTTAACAGAGCACGGGGCAGGGAGGTAGCTCTTAATGTGGCATTAGCTTTAGATTAGTGCCCTCAGAGTGGAGGCCTTCGGAAATGGTCCAGGCTCCAGCTGTTGCCGGTGCCAGGTGGAAAATGGCAAATTGCACCAATGTTTTCAAAGGACACATTTCAATAAAGTGCAAAATGAAGTACTCCACTAAGCCATTCTCCAGAGGAATAGTTCCTATGCATTCAAACACATCAGAAAACATTTTAGCAGGGGAGATTTTAGAAAGAAAAATGATACCACAGACTTTTTTAGAGGGGAGATTTAAAACGGAGCATTTGCTTCTGCAAAGCCATTTCCTATGTCAACATCACATTTTTATATAACAGGGGATAACAATAGAAGCATAACTTAAATGCCTGCTTTTTTATTTTTTACTGGAAGAAACCAGAAACACAAGGCTAACACACTTTCCAGCTGGTAATCCGGGTTTAATGTGCTTGCAGGGCAGCCAGGACGCTCTGTGTTCTGTCTTCAAGAATGGTTTTGTCTAACAAACAAGTATGCCCTGAGGTGCCCCTCTCGAATGCACACACACACATCTGCAATGAAGTACAACTGTTCAAAACAGTGAAGCAAAGGAAAGGCATGGACCATTGGGGAACCTGAGGTGGTTTTCACTCTACAGCCATGGCTTCATTTATTCACTCATTTCTACCTAAATAAAGTCTGGCAGGCATGACTTTTTTAGGTTCGAGAAAAGAACTTCATCAAACTCAATGTCACATAAATCTACTGGTCAGGCTTTTCTAAACAAATTACCTATTGAAATAACTAACCACCTGGTAACAAAAGGGTCGATCCGATGACCTGTAAAAGGCTAAAGGTCTCAGATGCCTCTGAAATTATATTTTGTATCAACTACAGACTGAAAGGAAACTATTTCCAGCCACATTTCAAGTTACAGTATTTCCCAAGAATTAATAATGGATAACTTTTAACTTGACTATGAATTACTATTGTCTTCCAGAACAGTATCAATATCTACCCAAATGATGCAAATTAGAAATCAAGAAATTATCTTTTAACTCCCTCTCAACATATCCCACTGATCAGCAAGACTTTTTCCGCCTTTACCTGCAGTGTCTACGACACCAAGTCCACTTTATTTCCATTGCCACTGTCTTCTGGTTTACATTCTCAAGAACCCTTTCTTGAAATAACCTACTAATTCTCTCAGCTCTCAATCCGTCCTAAACACCGGAGTCATTCAAACATTTCTATGCAGGAGTTGTAGGAATGCCTTCTGTGCTTGAAGACCTTCCAGTATCTATCCTCATTTTAACGGGATCAATATTCTGTGTGCCTAGCATGAGAATTTGATCCTTAGGGACTCAGCCTGTAAAATCTTTTCTTTGGTGATCTGTGAGCAGTCAATGCTCTTACTCCCTGCAGGGACGGTAGCTCCAGGGCATTAACTGGAATCCAGGCATATGCTCCCTCAGGTCTTGCTTCTAAGGGGTTTAGCACTTAGTCCCGCAGCAATCAGAATTCACCTGCTTCCATATTCTTCTGCTACTTCTGGATCAGAGACAGGAAGTCACACGTTACCAAGAAGCCAGTAATGTGGAAAATGGAGGGAAAAGAAGGAAAGAGAATCTTCAGAGAATTTAAGTGGTAAGGGGGAAAGAATTCCCTCTTGTAAATGAAATTTTCAAGAAAGGCCACACCAATATGATGGGATTTACTTCTCTCTAAGCCATTCTCCACTCTACCTATAGCAACAGTCATCTTTTGAAAATTGAAATCAGATTATGTATTACTCTGTGTAAAAACCCTTCAGGGATTCTCATAGCTCTTAAAACCCCAACTGCTTTCATGGCCCACAAAACTCACAAATATTCTCTGCTTGACCAAATTTTGATTAGGTTCCTGAACCTTCTCCTAGGCCCATCTGTGCAGTTCCCTGTAAAACCCAGTTTTAGCAAGAATCCTGCTAAGGCAGTTTAACCAGAACCCCCCACCCTGGGTACCTGATAGCCCTGGCTACCTGATCTGGTTCCTCATCCTCCACCCCTCCTGGTGGTATCTGATCACCCTATCCTGTCTTCAGCTAGAAGCCCATCAAGTGGTTTCAGAATCCCCTTCACTCCCAATTTAAAAATTTTATATTCAGTGACCCACCCTGCACCCCCATCCCAACTCTGGTCCTTGGCTATAAATTCCCACTTATTTATGCTGTATTTGGAATCTATGTTCATTCTGTACTATTGTCTCTTTGAAAAAAATCTGTTCTTAACACTTTGCCTACTCTCCAGCTATGTTTTTTCTTTGAAAAGGTCCTGCATAATCTGAGTCCTGTCTAAATACTCTCACTATATCCCCAGAACCCATCTACCTACACTGTGATCCACAAATTATCATGCCCATTTTTTGTTATTTTTTAAAATTAAATCTATATTGTTCAGATTATTACAGTTGTTCCTCTTTTTTCCCCCCATAGTTCCCCTCCACCAGGTTCCCACCCCACCCTCTGCCCTTACCCACCCCACTGTCCTCATCCATAGGTGTATGATTTTTGTCCATTCTCTTCCCACATCCCCCACACCCCTTTCCTCCCAAAAATTGCCAGTCCACTCCCTTTCTATGCCCCTGACTCTATTATATTCACCAGTTTATTATGTTCATCAGATTATTTATTCACTTGATTTTTAGATTCACTTGTTGATAGATACGTATTTGTTGTTCATAATTTTTATCTTTACCTTTTTCTTCTTCTTCCTCTTCTTAAAGGATACCTTTCAGCATTTCATATAATACTGGTTTGGTGGTGATGAACTCCTTTAGCTTTTTCTTATCAAGTGAAGCTCTTTATCTGACCTTCAATTCTGAATGATAGCTTTGCTGGGTAAAGTAATCTTGGTTGTAGGTTCTTGCTATTCATCACTTTGAATATTTCTTGCCACTCCCTTCTGGTCTGCATGGTTTCTGTTGAGAAATCAGCTGACAGTCGTATGGGTACTCCCTTGTAGGTAACTGACTGTTTTTCTCTTGCTGCTTTTAAGATTCTCTCTCTGTCTTTTGCTCTTGGCATTTTAACACTGGAAACGAGTTAAGTCGGCTCGCGTGAATTGCGCGTACTCCGCGGGAGCCGTCTTTAACTCGGTTCATATAGATTTGCGGTGGAGTGCGGGAAACGTGTAAACTCGGGCCGATTGTAACTGCGTATTACCAAATATTTGTTTGTAATCCACCCTTTTGGTGGATGGAACAAAACCAAAAGACAGAGCCATCTTATATTTTGGCGGGAAATTCACCCGCACTCCAAGTGTTAATTATGATGTGTCTTGGTGTGGTCCTCTTTGGATTCCTTTTGTTTGGGGTTCTCTGCCCTTCTTGGACTTGGAAGTCTATTTCTTTCACCAGGTAGGGGAAGTTTTCTGTCATTATTTCTTCAAATAGGTTTTCAATATCTTGCTCTCTCTCTTCTTCTGGCACCCCCATAATTCGGATGTTGGTATGCTTGAAGTTGTCCCAGAGGCTCCTTACACTATCTTCATATTTTGGGATTCTTTTTTCTTTTTGTTTATCCGATTGGGTGTTTTTTGCTTCTTCGTATTTCAAATCTTTGACTTGATTCTTGCAATCCTCTAGTCTGTTGTTGGAACTCTGTATAATATTCTTTATTTCAGTCAGTGTATGTTTAATTTCTAGTTGGTCCTTTTTCATATCCTCGAGGGTCTCACTAGATTTCTTGAGGGTCTCACTAAATTTATCAGCGGTTTCTAGAAAATTCTTGAAAAACCTTATAACCGTGGTTTTGAACTCTATATCCAGTAGTTTTCTTTCCTCCATTTCTGTCATTGTGACCTGTTTCTTTGTCTCCGCATTTTGGCTGCTTCCCTGTGTTGATAGAGTGGCTTTCTATGCTAGGTATCCTATAGGGCCCAGTGGCTCAGGCTCCCCAATTACTTGAGGTGGACACTATTGGTGCACCCCTTTGTGGGCTGTGTGTATAGTCTTGTTGTAGTTAAGCCTTGATTGTTGTAGGTATCACTGGGAGGAATTGACCTCCAGGCCAATTGGCTGTGAGAATCAGCTGTGTCTACGGTGGGAGAACTTCTGTGCTGGAGACACCCTTCTGGGGCAAGACTTGCTTCAGTGGGGCTTTGGTGTTCACTGAGTCTGTCCCCTGAGTGTGTCCCTTATGGATCTGAGGAATTGTAATCTGGATGGTCCCACTCTGACCACTGAGTACACTGGCTCTTGGATCTCTAAGGAGGTGCTAATTTAGCCTCTTCCTGAGGCTACCCAGCAGGAGCTATGGAGAGATCTGCAGATTCCTCTTCTTTGTTTGGGGTTTGGAGGTGCCTAGATGAGGCCCAGATGTGAAGCAATACAAGCTGCTGTGGGGCCTTGGGCCTTCTTTTGGATGTTCTGGGTCTCTCTGACCCAGCTGCAGTTTGTTAGGTAATTTCAGATTGCAAAGGGCCAGGCCATTCATATGTAAAAGCCTCTGTGCACAGCTTGGGTGGGGCGGGGTCTCAGGGAATCAACAGGGCGGAGCAAGCAGCTATGGCTGATCCTCAGCCCAGCCCTAAGAGGCCCAGGGTCTCAGTGTCCCGTGGTAATTGCTGCAAGCACCTCTGAGAGAAAGCCACCCTTGAGTTCCGCCCTATGCCAGACAGTCTAGTTCAGGGGTGGGCAAACTTTTTGATTTGAGGGCCACAATGGGTTCTTAAACTGGACCGGAGGGCCGGAACAAAAGCATGGATGGAGTGTTTGTGTGAACTAATATAAATTCAAAGTAAACATCATTACATAAAAGGGTACGGTCTTTTATTTTTTTAGTTTTATTCATTTCAAACTGGCCGGATCGGCCCGCGGGCCGTAGTTTGCCCACGGCTGGTCTAGTTTCTCCCCGTATGAGTCTGGGTCCCCAGAGACTCGCCCGGAACTGGAGTTCAGAGCGGGAGCCTGTGTCTCCCTCCGGATTGAAAAAGACAACCGCATCCTCAGTAGCCAGCCCTTTCCGCATGCACCTCTGTACCTCTGCACTTTACTTCCGCACCTCCTCTGAGTCTCATTGTGCTTTTCTCTTTTGGCCAGCCTTCCTGTGGTTCTGGATGATGTCCGTTTTGTCTTTTAGTTGTATTTTTGAAGTGGTTGTGCGAGGCAGCAATTTCCGGTGTTTCCCTATTCTGCCATCTTGGTTTCTCTGTTATATTTTTTATTAATTTATAGTTTCTTTTCCCTGTCAAGAGTCCTGCTTCTTGACAGACTTGCAAACTGCGCAATTCCATCAAGGACTGACACCGAAGGGGCCCTCATTAGTGAACAAAAGAACTGACAAACCAGTACTTTTCTAGTTTAGGACCTTTGGTTACACTATCCTTCAAATTCAGTCAAGGACAACTTATTTTTATTCCTCTCAGTTCAGCTCAATAGTTACCTCCCTGGAGTAGTTTTCCTTGATCATCCACCTTACCTATCTTTTTTATACCTTTAATCATAACCTGTTCATAATCTTGGTTGTCTAATCCATAAGTGATACATGGTTTACTTCCCCCATGACAAGGTAAAGTCCACAAAGACAAACATCTTTTCTCTCTTGTACCTCACTGCATTGCCAGTCCCCTGTAGAGTGCATGGCACACAGTAGTAACTCACTACAGTATAGTCACATGAAAATTAATTTGCCTTACATTCAAATATATACATTTAAAAGTATTTGGGGGGAAGATTCCACTTCCCATTTTACTCAAGGAGCTCATGGCTGGAGGAGTAGGGATTATGTTCTCTCAGTTGTATGTCTCCTCACACCACTCAACACATAAGTATCTCTATGTCCAAAAGAGACTTGGGGTATTTTTGTGTGCACATTTTCTGATATTAAGGAATACCTCACTATTGGAAATACCATATTTTAAGGATAATTCAGAGGATTTTTTCAAGGTGGGATTTTTATTTTTTAGTTTTTATCCTCTCCAATTAACTTCGGAACCTAAACCATGCCTAAGATGCAACTACACAGAAAATATTAGTTAAATATAAAATGAAAGTTACTCTTCCAGGAGGTCACAGAGAAAAGCTGATGTATAGTTTTTAAAATATGTACATTTTTATTGATTTTAGAGAGAGAGTAAGGGAAAGGGAGAGAGAGAAACATCAATCGGCTGCCTCCTGCACACCCCCTGTTGAGGATCTAGCAGCAACCCTGGCAAGTGCCCTGAACGGGAATCCTACTGGTGACATCTTGGTTCATGGGAGGACGCTCAACCAAATGAGCCACACTGGCCAGGGCTGAGGTATAGTTTTATTGTTTGATACATGTTTGAGATTTAAAATGTATAGAATATGGTTATTTTTCATATAAAACTGTAATATAATTAAACTAACATGATTTAAAGATGATAAGGACATGGCAAACTCTCTTGAGGACTTATTTTCTTGATCTTGCCATTTATGAGCTATACCCAGTTTTAGACTAGATCTATTAAGTGTTGTTGCTAAACTATATTTGCAGAGCAGTCTATAGGGTAGGTAGTAATTTTACATAAATGATTATATTGATATTTGATACTTAAACATTCCTGGGAAAGAGGCTGTTGCTGTGGCTACGGGTTTGTCCATGATCATATGGTTAGCAAATTGG
Organism: Myotis lucifugus; assembly: GCF_000147115.1. NCBI lineage: Eukaryota > Metazoa > Chordata > Mammalia > Chiroptera > Vespertilionidae > Myotis > Myotis lucifugus. The sequence continues at coordinate 3,236,433 of NW_005871183.1, read as the reverse complement.
GGTTATTACAATTAAATGCAAACAATAACATACATATTTGGGAAGTATGTTATAACTTACAAAACCCTTATACTTATTCCTGAGAATATTGAAAAAATGTACATTTTACCATTAAGTTTATAATTTAACTTCCATTAAATTCAAACCAAAATCAGTGATTACCATATAATATTACAATAGTATGCTCGATGCTAGAAATATAATGATGAACAATAAGTCTGAATGAAAAAGTGATAGCATCTTTGGTAAGACTTAATGAGACAATATGTATAAAATATTTTTTCGTATGTCAGCTACAAGATATATACTTAATAAACGGGAGTGGTGTTTACAATTTACATGAACAAGCTATACTCTTTCTATCTCGTAGTTGTTGGCAGTGTACTTTAAACAGAGCAAAAATGTTAGGCATTTACAAGTGTAGGAAAGGGGTGTTTATTTAACATGATCAAAGCACTCCGTTATTCTGTTATGTGCAAGTTTCCTTTTTATTTCTTTGGGTTAAGAGTGGCTGAAGCTCGGGAATTATGTTCTAATATAATGTCTGCTAACCAGATTAAGTTATCAAAACACCACACAAATATTAAAGAACAGGCCTGGAAACTCCTCAATAAGAATGCCAGATGTCTTGTTCCTTTTTTTTATTTTAATCAATTTCCAATGTTTTTACATTTTTCTAGATAATATTGTGTGTTAATGTGTCTAATTTGTGATGCTAAATCTTTGGCTAGAGCCTAATTTTAATATAGATGTAACAAGCAGGGCCATCTGTTTTTTTCAAACTTTAAAAAATATTTTCAGTGTGTAGATTTGCTGAGTGTAACGCAATTTGCACATGAAACTTCATGCCTGGCATGATTCAAGTTCACTGATTATGTGCCAATGAAACCATGCTTATATTACTCAGTTTATTATAGAAAAAAAGAAAATAAAAAAAATAGATGCAGTTTTTCAAATGTCCCCAAATATTTTAGGTTTTTCTCTGACTATAAATTGCAACTGTTAACAATTAGCAAATGCAAAAATTATATTTAATATTAGACTTATGATTAAATATAAGACTCTACTTAAGAAAGATTATACAAAATATACAAATTAAATACAGTGCTGTATTCACCAGCTTTATTACTAGTGGTTTACCATATTGGAAGGTGAAGTATAGCTGGTTACTTTTGATTTTTTTTTTATGTATCAGAACATAAAAATATCATCTTTAGTAATACAAATGGAAAAATTTTTCAGAAGTTAATCTTCTGTTGCTAAGTAACAGAAATTTATCTAACTTGAATTGCTAGTGAGGTTGTAAAGAATTACTAGGTTGGGTTCTATAATTGACTGCTAAGGTTATCACCAAATTGTATAGGAAAACAATGAAACAAGACAAAGCCAAAAATAAAATAACAAAGTTACAACGGAAGGGCATTCCTCAACTTTTATATTTGATTGTCAAATAATATAAGCCTTTGTTTAGGATTGTGATTCAGCTTCCAACACAAAATCCCACCCAAAATCTCACTTCAATGAGTGATCCTGACTGTAATTCAGACACAATTCTGGGGTTGAATAGTCTTCATGTGGGTAGTTAGGAGGCAAAATAAAGGCCGGGGAGAAAAGGATAGCTGGTGAGGAAACATGACCTTCAGAACTGCAACTTTTAATGTACCCTTCCAAGAATTCCCTTGTGCTTACTGACAACTCTGCTACAAAAGTACCAAAGTAGTCTTTCATTTTCAGTTATAATATATAAGTTGGGAAATACGTCTGAAAAGTATATAGGACTTATTTCTGTATGGAAATATATAATCAATCCCATTAAGTTAACTACAAAATTATAATGACGTTATTTTCATAATGAAAGCTTTAATAATAATAGTGCTTCCAGATGAAGCTGTTTTCCTGATTAATGAGACATATGGCAAGAAAAATCACTATAATGGTGAGTGCTGATTCAGGATCTTACTTTTATGAAGTAGTTTATAGTGAGGGCTGTGACTATTTTTCTATTTATAGTGGCAGCTCTGGTTAATTACCTTGTAATGTATTGTGACATTAATGCACTAGTAAACTATCAGAATTTACACCTCTATTCAGTAATAGAACCTGTAAATTGAAGAATGCATATAAAGTCACCACGGGCATAAATCATGTGACCAAATGCCATGTATGATCACATTAGACTTAAAGAATAGAACCTCTCAAATTTACTCAACAGTAAGTGCCACTGAATTTTGGCTACTTTGAAATGCAGATCACAACTTTTTATTCAAGGCTATTTGGTAACTTGCTTCTACATTTCCCATATGGTTATTAAGAGCATGTTGTCCACAATTAAGATGCACAATACCAAAGAAAAAAATACATTTGACAAACATGCAATAATTTCACAAAATATTTTTCCCTAAAAAATGAACAAAACTGAAAGAAATCAAGAGAATTGAAAGGAGAAAGGATGGTGACATGGTTTTTAAAATGAAAATGTTTCATATATGATATAGAACTTGAGAGGGCAAAAAAAAAGGAATGAAATTGTCATATTTATATCTATGTCTATATCTATATTTATATTTTGAACAATTATATAATTATTTTTAAGAATATGGTTTTGAAACACAATTCAATGTTATCAATAATTAGACCACTGTCTCAAATACTCAAAGTACAATCATTACTTTTTAAAAAATTACCAAGTAATCCAAAATATTTCAGATGAAAACAGAATGAAGTGACAAAACATCTGAAGCAATATGATGTGTTATTGTATGTTAGATAGTTCATATTTTGTATTGAAAAATTCCCTGTGCTAATATTGATAATTATATTACTATATTCTTAAATGTTATTGTTTTCTTTGGTTAGCTTGATAAATATAAAAAAATTAAGTATGGTTTTCCTATTAAAATGCAATCCAGTTTATAAAGTACACAAGGAATTTATCTATAAAGCAATAATTCCTAAAACTTTAACATGCCTGTAGACAAGAAAGAAAATACAGAGAGCTACAGGTTAATGAGGGAAGGGGACTATCGAGATATATTGTTCATATTTGCAATATGTATAAAACTCTAGCAAAAAATAGAAAAATAAAAGCTAAAATTGCTAGCTAATGTTAGTATCCAGGCAGTTCAGAGGATATTGCTATATAATATTACAAAAATATCATTGGAGATAAAATTCCCAATTATTTTAAAAAATAATTTATCTTATTGTATTAATTCAAATAAAAAACTATAATATAGATGAGAGGCCCTCTCTCTGTTCCTATATTTATACGTAAATATCTATATCTATATATGTATCTTCATATATCTATTTGCCAATAGATATAATATAGTTCATTTGTATAATTTGACTGCATATAAATATTGACATCAGCTTACAGTATAATTAAAAATAGTAAATAAAGGTGAGGAGTGATAGTTGAAAATTGAAAGGAAATATTTTATTGTTCCAAAGTAATGCTATTATGCCAACTCTATCCCATTTTCAAAATATTTTTAGAAATAAAATATTAGGTTTAAGAAAAAAGCACATGATTGTCTGCCATGTTATTTTGGTGATTTATATCAGCCTCTTTATCTAATTAAGAATTTTTTTTTAAACTGTAGAACTATGGCACATGAGCTAGTGACTACAGCTGCAATTGCATTAATCACCAAGCAATTTAGGAGAGTTTCTAAGTCAATGTAAGTAGATAAATGATATGAGAACTGGAAGTTATCAAGACAATCATTCTAAGGTCATGCAAGTCTGCCTTGGCTTCAAAGCTCAATTTCTTCCCATTTGCCACAGCAATGAACCCAAAAGTACATAGTAACAGCCATATTTTATCTAGGGCCTACCAGATGCCAGACTTTATTCTGCATTACTCCTAAGCTTCACAAAGATACTGTGAAGTTCTCATTTCTGATCTATGTAGTAGTTGAAGAAACTAAAACAAGGAAGTTCTAGAACTCCCAAGTTTAACTTTATTAGCTCTAAATCCTTTCATTTTTATCAGCTAGTTTTTGTCTTATTTCCTTCTAAATTTATTTTACTCTTTATCTGCCCGAAAGTCCTCTCTTTATCTGTATTCATGGTCCTCTGGATTGTAAGATGGAGTCCATTTCTGCTCTCTCACGCCTGGGGCCGGCTAACTTGCTTTGGCCAAAGGGACATAGCAAACATGACATAGGCAGAGTCCTGAAAAACATGTGAACTCTGGGACTTGTTTATATATTGCTGGAAATCCTATCACCATGGGAATGCACCTGTGCTAGGCTGCTGGGTAATGAGAGCCATATGGCCATCACCCCCAATGACATCAAGTTGACTACCACACATGCGAGCTCCCTCCCCCACAAAACCAACCATCTGCCAACTGCTAAGCATCCAAGTCAGCACTCACGTGACTCAACCGACTCTGAGAACTATAACAAATGTTTCTTGTTTAAAGCCACTAACTTTTAGAGTGGGTTATTACACATCCTATGCAAGAGCTTACAGCACTCTTCCCAAATCATACTGAGAGCATGTCTGAGAAATTGAATTATACTGAGGTCACCAACTTGCATAAGCAGGTTTACATCTTTCAGAGCAATAGCATTTTGCTAGGAATTAACATATCTAAAACATTGCGTCAATGTAAAACGTACCTATTCCTCATGGTGGGGGATTATGTCATAAGCATCCAAGCTGTTAATCAATATAGAAACCTTGGAGGCATTTCTGTTCCTCCCCCTGTTCTGTTCAGCTGACTGACACGTCTCTTCAACATATTTCTCAGGCCCAGCCATTGCCGCTGACACATTCCTAACTCATTCTCCAGTCATCTTTTACCCACACTGACTTCACAGATACTTCTCATATCAAGCACTGATCATGTTACAATGTAGTATACCACCGACTTAGGGAACAGTTTTTTTTTAATTAAATGTATTCCATCATTCTTTTCCAGAATAAAATGCAAACTCCTCTGCATGTGTGATACAGTCCTTCACGATCTGCCCTGTTGCATCTTTCCAGTCTCTTCCTCTCAAACGGTTCCCATTTTACTGTGTGCCCAGCATATTTCCTTAAAAAGATCACCACTTTGACATATCCATGTTTCAATTCATTCTGTTTCCCTCTCTGTGGGATTCTCCTATGGTCCCTACTCCCTTTTCTGCTTGAACACCGAGGATGCATCCTTCAGCATCTAGGCTGTCTCTTTAAATTTCAGCCACTTAGAAATTATCCCGTGACTGCCCAGTATGTGCCACGCACAGACCAGTGGCTGGAGGAGAATAGTAATTCTGACACTCTCTCCCCTCAAAGACCTTACAGAAGAGAAAGGGAAACAGGCACACTGAAAGATAAAAGACAATGTCTTAGCTGTAAAAGTGGAGGCAAGCGCAGGGGGGTGGGGGTTGGGGGGCGCCGGGGAGCACATGGAGAACTGAGGCATCCACTTAGCTCCTCCCTAGTACAGAGTCCAGGGAAGCTCACAGAGGAACTGAAGATAAAGAAGCGCCTTGGAAAACTGGTAGAAACTTAGTGAATAGAATAAAGAAGGTAAGAGAGTCCTGGCAGGAGAAATAGCATTAGAGAAAACATGCTCCTAAAAGTAAGACCTAAAGACTTTTGTTATATCAAGTAATTAATACTTCTGAAGGTATAAGAAAATATACCGCAATACTTTGAACTGGAAAATTAACCTTAGGATACGTATAAAACATTTGGAAATCAGTAATAAATATTTCTTAAAAGGAGAAAACCACATTCTTTATTTAGATTATGTAATTATAAATGTTATTTTAACTTTTATTTTGTATGACTAGCTTCTTAAAAAATCTTTAAATAAGTGGTATCCATTTAAAATACACATTTTAATTTATAGATTACAAAATGAACTATTCATACTAAAATAACTTTTTAAAATTTTTTTAAAATAACTTTTTTTAAAAAATATAAAATATCAAATTATAAGAAAATAAATATATCATTGACTTAGATTAAGCCATTTTAATTTATTAAAAAAATAGGATAATGAAAGAAGAAAGTTCCAATTAAAAAAGTTATGGTTAGCTGTTAATCTCTAAATCTAGGTTGGCTTTCAACTAGACTTCCACTAGTTCAATCAATATGCAGCCCTATTTCTTATTTTGCTTTACAAACATTTATCAGAACTATAGTTCACATTTTTAGTTAATAAATAAGATTTACTCATTCTGTCATCAGATTTTTTACACACCATCTCCCCTTGCTTTTTAAAGAGATACTGCATTGTAAAATTCATATTTACTATCATCTTTAACTTAATTAACTGCCTTCATCAAAGAATAAATAAAATCTCCTGTGGAATCTCAGAGGGAAGGTGGAGTATGGTGGTTGGGTGGGAAGAGACCAACCAAACAACTTGTATGTATAGATGCACAACCATGGACCCAGACAATAGGATGGTGAAGGCCTGGGTGGGGGGTGGAAGCAGGCTAGAAGAGGTCAGTGGGGGAAAAAGGGTAACATATGTAATACTTTCAACAATAACAATTCAAAAATAATAAAAAAAGAAAAAACAAACACTTACCTCTAACAGGGGGTCTTTCTAGCTCAGAGTCCAGGTGAATTGGGGGAGAGATGTAAGATACCTGGCCATGATGTGCCTGACCTGTGGACCCAAAAATAAATGTTAGAGAGACGTAGTTATGTCTTTTTACTTTCCTGTTTTATGATGTCACATGATCTCTCTCCATACTGAATTAATAGCCATTATAGAGTATAGACAGATCTATCCAAACACAGGAACATTATGTGCCATCCAAACATCAACTGATTAAAGCAGTCTTTCTTATACAATTCAGGCTTTTTGTTGTTGTTGCTGTTGTTAAATTACAATTTTATTGTGGAGTGACACTTAAAAACACAGTTAAAGTGATTTAAGAAAAAAATGAAATGGAAAAACTCAAAACAAAGACATATAAAATACAAGACCTAATTTTTAATTGCTAGATTAAACCGACATTAAGAACTCTATCAATCTGTTACAAATGCTTCTAAACATTCTCAATTTCTTCACTTATTCATTGCAGATCAGTAAAAAACAGCGTGCAGACTGGCATCAATGTCCAATAACACTTTGAGTTGCACCTACTTAGCTAACTTTACAACCCTGATTAATTTTTCTTTTCGTGAGTGACTTACATTATTTAATGGAATACTACTCCCACATGCTTACTGTTTTTGATGGAAAAACAATATATAACCACAATATAAAAAGCAGGTAGATGAATTCATTCTTTCTTCCTTACAAAGCATTCCGCTTGCTCATATACAGTATTTGCAATATACTTTCTGTCTTGTGAGTTAAAGTAATAAAGTTGATTTGAATGCTGAGATGATGATTGAAAAAATTGCCAGCTTAAAAACAAAAGAATTTCTAATGCTCAAAGCAGCTATAGTTTGTATAATCTATATGATCTAGTAAGCAATTTGAATTTTAAGGCAGGGAAGCATAATTACAGAGTCAGTTCCACTTCTAAAGCTACTTTATAGAAAGGTTTGGGGAGAAGTGGGGACCCACCACTTTCTTTCTACAATGGGAATATGCAGTCCTATTTTACACATTTACTATAGCAATTTACAGGGTTGTTAATCTCTTTTCCAAACAAGGGAAGTTAATGACACATAGACTATGATAACAGTGAGAGTAACCTTCCCGTTTCAAGTAATATTCGACTTGTAATAAACTCTGCTGATTCCTCTTATGAGGCACATTTCAAATAATTAATATGGCTCCCTGTTGATAGTAGCTGCTGTTGCTCCCAGCATTTTTCCAGCTAACAGCAGACACAGTGGAGCGGCTGTAATATACAGAGCCCCTCATAATTGTAAGTAAGAATATTGTGCATTCACTGACCATGTTTCAGTGGAACACTAAAGGCACTGTTATAAAGGATATAGACAGCGATTGTGCACTGTTAGCAGTCCACGTGTGATGTAGCTTATTAAAAACTTCAGATGATCTTAATTATAAAAGCATCGGATGTTCACTGATGCTGCATATTTAGTTGCAAAAACATTTTTGTTTTTAAGTTCCTGTGTCATTACAAGCGAATTGGTCTGAAAGTTTGATCATGTAAATGAAAATAAGATTCTTTCACTTCGTATGGGTTCACATAACCTCATCAGATAAAATAATACTGATTTCCTGTCTAATCCAGGAACATGGCTCTGACCACGAGTAATAATAACTGCCATACACTCATACACACATCATCTTTTATAAGGACTTAAAGGTAGGCACTGAGGTGATATTCTTATATATAAAAAACAAGTAGAGGGGATTAAGCATCTTGCTCAAGCACATGCAGGGGGCAAAGAGCAAGGCCAGTGGCATTTTGACTGTAAATCTAAAGTGTTTTCATCTATATCATATTTTTCTCAAAGAACGTCTCATTATGCTAAACCTAGAAGAAATGTGCATAGATTTTAATCATTAAATTCTGACAAGTACAGCTTTTGAAACTGTTAGCCCTACATTCAGGTTGAAGTAAAGAGTCCCTTTAAAGGCCCATTAGTCCCTGGTCTTGGGATAAACATGTAACTTCAGAAATGCTCGGCATGGATACTTCAGAGACCACAGTGTGTTTGTTCATAAAGGGAACAGGGACATCAAAGAGCCAGGAGAATGGGATGGGGGTTCTTGACAACTAGGTCTTGAACTTCGACTGCCATAATTTTCATTCTCTCTCCAAGGAGAAATCTAGCAACCTGCAGGATTTGAGGTGTGGCAGGGAAAGCCACAGTGGTAGGGGCGACTGGAACTGTTAGACTTAGAGGACGGTCGGAAGTGCAGCACTGGATTTCAATCTGGTGATTGAGATTTCTGACATATAACATAAAACCCCAAATTTTTGGAGCTGTTGTTGATTGAGTGCATTAATCAAAATCTTAAAAACATTTCTATTTCATTTTAGATGAGTGGTACTCCACATTTATCTCCAGAAAAACACATAGAATAAAACCTACTGTAACCCGTGTTTGGCTAAGGCACTGATTCTCAGGGATAAGCCATCTTCATCAAGGTGAGTATAACAGAACATAGGGAACGGGCTGTGCACAAACAGCCCCAGTGACTGAGAATTCCACCCCCTCATCAAGAATTACATCAAAATAATAGCAATAAACTAAAGTGCAGTTAAAACAAAAAATAACCTCCATAAACATTTCTCTTAGACTTGATGGTGAATAATATTCAACAAAAAATGTGATCAGTTCCAAAAGAGCTAAGGAGGTAAAAAGCATGGCAAACACATATTTTTTTTAAAGATCTGACTAGAATTCTCTTAGGGAACATACCCATTTTCTCATTCATCACACATTCCCCCATAATCTACTGTCTTACAGCAGCTTTTTATATCCAAATCTGTGATATACTGCTTCTCTCTTTGCCCTCATTTTTCCAAATTAAAAAGATATATATTTTCTTCTTTTTCCTCCTGAAACTTACTTCACTTTTCCCATGAATTTTTAAGCAAAAATAATCATATTGACATTTTGATTATACTTAAATTATCTATACATTGATTTGGAAAATAAACATTTAAAATATTTTGTCTTCATTTTTAAAAATAAATCTGTATTTGTTTAAATTGCCTTTTTAATATATAGAAATAAATTATTTTGGAAGTTTTCTATATTTGTTACAAGAATATTATTTCAGGATTTAAGTATTCTATTTTCCCAAATTCAAACAAAATTTTTAAAAATTTCTTGATAACTTCCATTGAACTTTTTTGATGGTTATTGTGAGAATTATTAGTTATCAACTTTTACCTTCCTAACTACTTAGAGCTAGATACATTGATAATAATATCTTAGTTATTTTTGGAGATCTGTCTTTTTCTTATACTAAATATACTCCCAAGTTAAGATTCATCTATATACTACTTTTATATTTAACTCTTTTGTGATGCATAATTTAAATTTTAAATATTGATTTTATAGATGTAATTTAGGGGACAGAGTTTCCTGGTGCTGCTATTCACCTATGATTTTATGTTAAGTTCCTCTGCAGTTCTACAAAATAATAAACAATGTTTAATGATCTATTTATAAAATAATTACAATGAAATAAAAGTTTCTTGGCTTATTGCTAAGGGGTACAGAAGAACATGGCAATAGAGAAATGGATAAGTTTTTATTCAATTTTTAGTGTAAGTAAGTGATACATTTGCATATAGATGTCACATATCTACATTGATATGTCATTTTACATATCACACAATTCACCCATTGCAAGCATACAATTTAATCATTTTTAGTATATTTACAGATTTGTGCAACCACTGCCACAATCAATCTGAGACCACTTTCATCACCACACAAAGAACAAACAAATGAACAAACAAAAAAAACCCCAAAGCCCATTAGCAGTCATTCACCACTTCCTCCCCCATCCACCCCAGTTCTAGGCAACCACTCATCTACTTTCCGTCTCTATATAGATTTGTCTGTTCTAGACATTTCATATAAATGGAATTATACAAATATAGTCATTTGTGACCTGCTTCCTTCACTCAATATAATATTTCAAAGCTCATCCATTTGGTAGCACAGATCAGTACTTCCTTCCCTTGTGTTGCCAAATGTTTGTTGTCAAACAACCACAAATATAGGTTGTACAGAATATCACATGTATCTATTCATCAGTTGACGGATATTTTTGGATCATTCCCATTTTTTTTACTATACTAGTCAAATATTCTAATGGTTCTCTGAACCTCCATGTACAAGTTTTCTGTGGACATACCAGTATGTTCGCATTTTTCTTGAATATACCTAGGAGTGAAACTGCTGAGTCATATAGTAACTCTATGTATAAACTTTCTTTAAAAAGTAGGTTTTTATTAATTTCAGAAGAAAGGGAGAGTGAGAGAGAGAGATAGAAACATCAATAATGAGAGAAAATAATTGGTTGGCTGTCTGCCTCTGCATGCCCAACATGGGATAGAGCCTGCAAACCAGGCATGTGCCCTCACCGGGAATTGAACGTTGACCTCCTGGTCTATAAGTTGATGTTCAACCACTGAGCCACTCTGGCCAGGTTTTATGTGAAACTTTTAAGGGACTGTCAGTCTGATTTCCAAAGACGCTATATCATTTTACTTTTCATTAGGAGTGAGTGAGTGTTCCAATATCACAAAGATGTTTTTCAGGTGTTTTTGTTTTGTTTTTGTCTTAAGATGGTAGTGTAGTTAAACCAGGTTGATTAGATTTTGACACAATATGAAGACAATTGTGCAAACTGTGAAGGGAACAATCCCCAAGAAAGGTAAAACAGAGGGTTTGAGTCAGAAGATGTATAGTTCATCCACAGTGAGAGAGGAGAAAAATTAAATGAGCTAGCCCTCCCCAAAATATGGACAGCTCACATCCTGAAATGAAAATGCATGAACTATACAGAGTCAGGTATGCAAAGATGTAGAAACTGTAAGGGTGCTGGTAATACAATCAGCACTATAGCAAAAACCCAAAGGCCATTATGGATTTTGGAAAAACCATTATTTTTCTATCTTCAATCTTTTTCAACTTTCATTTAATTTCAACTTCATTGAGGAACCACATGCAATTTCTCCTAACATTCAAATATGGAAAAGACTTGACCAGTACTAAGCATAAGAAAAAACATTCCCCTCCTCTTTTTCTACTGTCACAATTTACTTGCCCATCAGAACACAGAAATGCACTTTTAGAACCACAGCATTTGGAGGGAGAAAGACATTTGGTAGCTTATAGTCCCAACCCCACACTTTAGATTGAGGAAACTATCTTGAGAAATTGGTGACATTCAAAAGGGAAATCAGGTGGTGGCTGTCAACAGTGATGTGAGAGAACAGGAAGAGAGGAGTGTTTTAGAGTTGCTTGCGGAAAACTGCCCACAACCCTCATCCCTTTTACCTCGGACACTTTCCTTGGTACACCATAGTTTTCAAGGTGTGTGGGCATGATCTTTCAGTTGTGCTGAGACAGGTTTAGAGCTATTTACTTAGGAAAATATGTGCTTTCTTTTCCCCCTTAGGCTTTGTCTACACACTAAAGGCAGGTTAGCATAACAGGTGACTTCATGCCCAGGGAACATAATTACTTGTGTTGGTATCTGGACTCCACCACTTTTTAGCCATAATTCCAGAAATTATCAAGCTATTTAACTTCTATGTGCCTCAGTTTTCTCATTTGTATAATGGGGATGATAACACCACTGACCTCATAGAGATGTTTTGAAGACTACACGAATTTATGCATTATGTACTCATTAGAACAGTGCTTGGTACATAGACAAGTATGTAGAATTTTTAACTATTATTGTTATTATTAATTCATCTCATTCATTAATTCATTAAATTCATTGATCAATATTACTTGAGTGCCTCATACATGACAGGTGCCTTTTTAGTTGGTTGGCATACATCACACAACAAAATGAATGACGATCCACATCCTTATGTAAGGGGAGACAGTGAATAAGCAAGTAACACAATAATATTGTGTGTACAGGATGCCAAGGGCAATGGAAACAACTTAGAACAGGCTAAAGGGGATCTGGATTGGGGAGGGCAGGTTGCAATTTTAAATAGGGCGATCGCAGCATTTAAAGAGTTCAAGAGAAGACAAGAGATAATATGTGACTTTCATAGAAAACTAAAAAGATAAAGCTATACATAAGGGCACAAACCTAAATTTAATAACTAAGAGTAAAAGAAAAAATTTTCTGGTATCAAATGCTTTTCCCTAACACAATTATTTCAAATTTTACACATATTCATAGGCATTCATGTGAGCAATAGATAAGATATAAATAAAATAGAAAGGTGTGTAATTGGGAAAAGAACACATGTTTTTTTATAAAGTCAAAACAAATTTTATTACCACAAAGTCCCCATGGGTTTCTCCAGTTATTCCATTTTTCAACTCAAATTTTCCTCATTTTCTACATAGTGTTGTAAACAAGTTTATGTCCCTCCTGGCAGAATTTATGCCTTTGTTTTATTTGTTTGTGATAGCAAGTTACATCTCTGCATTTCTCTGCACTACCACAAACATAATTCTATGTAGAATGTGGTACCTATACTAAACTACATTTAAGAATGGCATATGGAATTTTTCAAAGTTTTTCTAATACTCTTAAAGCAGCTAAGCCACTGAGAGAGAGAGAGAGAGAGAGAGAGAGAGAGAGAGAGGAAGTTTTTTTCCTTGTTGAAAATAATCTCAACTACTGATAAAAAAATACCACAGGTCAATGTTTTGTTTGTGCTGATGGAATATTGGGTGTGCCTAGCATTATAACATTTTGCCTTTTTTGCCTTCAAATTCCAGCCGGATGATAACCATGTGACATTTATAAAGTCAGCTGTGAACACCAATCAAAAATAATCATCCAAGAAAAGATTTGTAAAGTTGCTAATTTGATACCTATCTTTTCACTCTCATATCCCCCCTCCATCTTATGACTAATCTTATTACTTATTTTTAGTGAATTTAGTAAAATTTGAGGTAACAGAGAAACAACTATATGCTCGACTTATTGAGGACATGAAGTCATTGATGGAGGAGCACAGGTCACTGATGGGCTGCTACCCAGTGGATATTATTTGCCACACAGAAAACAGAGCAATGTGAAACTAAAGTAACTTCCTTGTAGAGTGTGTGTGTGTGTGTGTGTGTGTGTGCATTTCAATGAGCAAATCCTTCTTAGTACCCACTTCCACTCTGTGGTCAGTATTAACAATACCATATGAACAAGAAAATAAAATCCCTCCACTGAGAAATTTTAGTCTAGACCAGTGGTTCTCAACCTTCCTAATGCCGCAACCCTTTAATACAGTTCCTCATGTTGTGGTGACCCCAGCCATAAAATTATTTTCGTTGCTACTTCATAACTGTAATTTTGCTACTGCTATGAATCGTAATGTAAATATCTGATATGCAGGATGTATTTTCATTGTTACGAATTGAACATAATTAAAGCATAGTGATTAATCACAAAAACAATATGTAATTATATATGTGTTTTCTGATGGTCTTAGGCGACCCCTGTGAAAGGGTCGTTCGACCCCCAAAGGGGTCGCGACCCACAGGTTGAGAACTGTTGGTCTAGCCAGCCGTGGGCAAACTAGGGCCCGCGGGCAGGATCCGGCCCATTTGAAATGAATAAAACTAAAAAAAAAAAGACCGTACCCTTTTATGTAATGATGTTTACTTTGAATTTATATTAGTTCACACAAACACTCCATCCATGCTTTTGTTCCGGCCCTCCGGTCCAGTTTAAGAACCCATTGTGGCCCTCGAGTCAAAAAGTTTGCCCACCCCTGCTAGACACAGGGAAGCGATTACTGTGAATTATGGTATATGCCTTGGTAGAGATGAAAGAGAAGAGCACAACAACAGCATCTAACTGAGGCAAGTGAGAGAATGGCAAGTGGTAGGCAGTCTGCTCAAGGAGTATGGCCAGCATGGGCAGGAGAAGGAACATTACAAGTGGATGCCTACAGATCAGATGAGTAAGAGGAACAGGGTTCAGGGAACTGCAGGTTCAATGTGAGGAAAAAAAATATTAAAAAAATTAAAATTTTCAAAATGTACAAAAAAGGAAGAAAGAATAATGAATACATGTGACGGGGAGCAGAATATGCCACTTGACAATATTCTATGTTGGCCTACTGATTATTTTGAATTCGAGGTACTTGAGAAAAAGCAAGTGCAAGGAGGACCCTCTGACCGCCCTTTGTCCCTCTGAAAGTGGGAAATAAATCTCCCATGTGAAAGATACCATCCCTGGACCAGGAGGGCAGAAGGCATCCTTATCAACAAGGATAGGGAATTCGGGGCCAAGAAAGCCAATAAATAAATCTTGTTACTTCTTCACTAATTTACTTCCCAAGCCCAAACTCCTTTGTCTTTCACTTCTTCACAAATTTAAGGCTTCTTTGTCTAAAGGTATAAAAGTTTCCATGTTCACTTCTTTTGAATTTCACATTTTTATGCAGCTCCTGTACATTAGAAATCAAATATGTTTTTCTCCTGTTTCTCCTGTTAATCTGTCTAATGTCAACTTAATTATCAGACCAGCCAAAGAACTTTGAAGAGGAGAAGGGAAAGTTTTCCACCCTACACAGGCCTATCATCAGCTTCATCAGTGGTCAATTGAGGTATACTGGCATAAACAATGGTATACTGTTTCACCTTCCTTCGCCTCACCTCCTTCCCCATAAGAATATGTTAAAGCAAATCCCAGACATCATATCATTTCAAGTTTAAGTTATTTGAGTATGTATCTATGAAATAAAATAGCTCTTTAAAAAAACATAATACCATCTTGATACTTAAAAATTAAGAAGATACAGTATGAAAAATAAATTTAATGTAATATTCAATAAAGCAATTGTCAGGAAGAAAATCAACAAGAAATGAACTCTTTGCCTGCAAAATAATCACATTGGTCCTGGTGTTGAAGTTTTGTTGGACTAAGGAATTCTTTTATTTATGGTGAATTTCAGGTGCTCACAAATATAGAGGGAAATCTCTCTCTCTATATAATATATATATATATGTATATAATAGAGAAATATGCTAATTAACTGGGTTGCCGTAATGGGTGGACTGGACAGGAGGAAGTTGCACGCGCAGCATCGGGGGCGGGGCGGCAGGGGCCTCCTCAGGCCTGCGCTGGGGAAGGGCCTGATCAGCAGCGGCCATGGCTGCTGCAGGGCCCAGAGAGCGAGGCAGGGCCGGACCAGTGACTCGAGGTTAGGAGGCGCTGTGCGATTCTGAATCGCGCGCTGGGCTCCTAGTATCTATATAT
This sequence comes from Myotis lucifugus, assembly GCF_000147115.1. Taxonomy (NCBI): domain Eukaryota; kingdom Metazoa; phylum Chordata; class Mammalia; order Chiroptera; family Vespertilionidae; genus Myotis; species Myotis lucifugus. Next base: position 3,220,619 of record NW_005871183.1, on the reverse strand, counting down.
ATAAAGAGCGAGGGGCTGTCATGTCCGAAACAACCAAACAGACGACCAAACAGGCTGAGTGGGGCGACCAGGCTGGCAGCGGGGTTAGTGAGGGATGACTAAACGACTGAATACCAGGCTGCGTGGGGCGACCAGGCCGGCAGAGGGGGG